>NC_135814.1:1208604-1342612 GCF_964213995.1 Mustelus asterias
GGGGGGGGGGTGATCCTGGGGGGGGGGGGGGGGGTGATCCTGGGGGAGGGGGGGGGGTGATCCTGAGCCAGGGGGGGGGGGGGTGATCCCGAGGCTGTGTAATGGCGATGCCGGTGCGGGACTGGGGGAAACAGTGAGAAGTTTCACACCAGGTGAAAGGTGTTAAACCTCTCGCTGTGGAATGGAGACAGGCTGAGCCCACACCACCCGGGGACAGAGTGAGGGGCTGCCCCTGACAGACACACTGCCACCGCCGAGGGGAGGCCTCGGACAGTGCCCAGGGCCCGGCTGTCTCCCCCGCAGCAGTCCCTCCCCGGGGCCGGTACCGGTGTCGGTCCCCGGGGCCGGTACCGGTGTCGGGCCCCGGGCCCAGCCTCCCTCCCCGGGGCCGGTACCTGTGTCAGGCCCCGATACCCCGGGCCCAGTCTCTCTGCCCCGCCGCAGCCTCACTCCGGGCCCGGGTTTCTGGAACACGGAGAACGACCGCAACATGGCTGCCAGCGCTGTACTGCGCAGCCGCAATCCCCGCCCCCTGACCTCCTCTAAACCCCGCCCCTGACCTCACTTCCGCCCCGCCCCGCCCACTCCCCAATTTCCGGTTTCTGTTCGGATGGTCGTGGAGCCTCAGATCAACATCCCAGGTACCCGGGGGAGCGCCACAGGGTCAGTACTGAGGGAGTGCCGCACTGTCAGGGGGTCAGTACTGAGGGAGTGCCGCACTGTCAGAGGGTCAGTACTGAGGGAGTGCCGCACTGTCAGGGGGTCAGTACTGAGGGAGTGCCGCACTGTCAGAGGGTCAGTACTGAGGGAGTGCCGCACTGTCAGAGGGTCAGTACTGAGGGAGTGCTGCACTGTCAGAGGGTCAGTGCTGAGGGAGTGCTGCACTGTCAGAGGGTCAGTACTGAGGGAGTGCCGCACTGTCAGAGGGTCAGTGCTGAGGGAGTGCCGCACTGTCAGAGGGTCAGTGCTGAGGGAGTGCTGCACTGTCAGAGGGTCAGTGCTGAGGGAGTGCCGCACTGTCAGAGGGTCAGTGCTGAGGGAGTGCCGCACTGTCAGAGGGTCAGTACTGAGGGAGTGCCGCACTGTCAGAGGGTCAGTACTGAGGGAGTGCCGCACTGTCAGAGGGTCAGTGCTGAGGGAGTGCCGCACTGTCAGAGGGTCAGTACTGAGGGAGTGCCGCACTGTCAGAGGGTCAGTACTGAGGGAGTGCCGCACTGTCAGAGGGTCAGTGCTGAGGGAGTGCCGCACTGTCAGGGGGTCAGTGCTGAGGGAGTGCCGCACTGTCAGAGGGTCAGTACTGAGGGAGTGCCGCACTGTCAGAGGGTCAGTACTGAGGGAGTGCCGCACTGTCAGAGGGTCAGTACTGAGGGAGTGCCGCACTGTCAGAGGGTCAGTACTGAGGGAGTGCCGCACTGTCAGAGGGTCAGTGCTGAGGGAGTGCCGCACTGTCAGAGGGTCAGTACTGAGGGAGTGCCGCACTGTCAGAGGGTCAGTGCTGAGGGAGTGCCGCACTGTTATAGTTGCCAGTGTTCAATGTGATATTCAGTCTGGGCACCTTTGTCGTTCTCAGTTGGGTGTGATACTTTCTGTGGTCACTGTTGAAGGGGAGGTTGTCCAGCTGAGAAGAGGATGTGTTCACTGTCCTGCAGGATGTGGCTGCTTGCTGAGCACCAAATTGCTGCCATATTCCCTAGATTCCAACACATAACATTGATTTGACGGGTCTGCTTTTTGTGATAAAGGAGCGAATGTAACATTGGGGAATGTCAGTATGTGCTCAGTGAAACATGTTGCTGTGGTCAACCGCTGAAGCTGACCACAGTTCGAATGAACAATATGTTCTTCCTGTTATCATTTTCAGCGTGAGGCTGGACAATGGATGGAGAATGAAAGTACAATTTCACAAAACCACTTTCTTTCGTAGTTTCAGTTTCAACACTTCGCACTGATAATTATATTCTGCTTGGCTCACTCCATGTAGTAAGAAGTCTAACAACACCAGGTTAAAGTCGAACAGGTTTATTTGGTAGCAAATGCCACGAACTTTTGGAGCGCTGCTCCTTCGTCAGGTGAGTGAGAGATCTGTTCGCAAACAGGGCATATAAAGACACAAACTCAATTGACAGAATAATGATTGAAATGCGAGTCTTTACAACTAATCAAGTCTGAAAGGTACAGACAATGTGAGTGGAGAGAGCATTAAGCACAGGTTAAAGAGATGTGTGTTGTCTCCAGACAGGACAGCCGGTGAGATTTTGCAAGTCCAGGCAGGTTGTGGGAGTTACAGATAGTGTGACATGAATCCAAGATCCTGGTTGAGGCCGTCCTCATGTGTGCGGAACCTGGCTATCAGTCTCTGCTCAGCGACTCTGCACTGTCGTGTGTCGTGAAGGCCACCTTGGAAAACGCTTACCCGAAGATCAGAGGCCGAATGCCCGTGACCGCTGAAGTTCTCACCAACAGGAAGAGAACAGTCTTGCCTGGTGATTGTCGAGCGGTGTTCATTCATCCGTTGTCGTAGCGTCTGCATGGTCTCCCCAATGTACCATGCCTCGGGACATCATTTCCTGCAGCGTATCAGGTAGACAACGTTGGCCGAATTGCAAGAGTATGTACCGTGTACCTGGTGGATGGTGTTCTCACGTGAGATGATGGCATCCGTGTCGATGATCCGGCACGTCTTGCAGAGGTTGCTGTGGCAGGGTTGTGTGGTGTCGTGGTCACTGTTCTCCTGAAGGCTGGGTAGTTTGCTGCGGACAATGGTCTGTTTGAGGTTGTGCGGTTGTTTGAAGGCAAGAAGTGGGGGTGTGGGGATGGCCTTGGCGAGATGTTCGTCTTCATCAATGACATGTCGAAGGCTCCGGAGGAGATGTTGTAGCTTCTCCGCTCCAGGGAAGTACTGGACGACAAAGAGTACTCTGTCCACCGTGTCCCGTGTTTGTCTTCTGAGGAGGTCGGTGCGGTTTTTCACTGTGGCGCGTCGGAACTGTCGATCGATGAGTCGAGCGCCATATCCTGTTATGAGGGCATCTTTCAGCGTCTGGAGGTGTCTGTTGCGATCCTCCTCATCCGAGCAGATCCTGTGTATACGGAGGGCTTGTCCGTAGGGGATGGCTTCTTTAACGTGTTTAGGGTGGAAGCTGGAGAAGTGGAGCATCGTGAGGTTATCCGTGGGCTTGTGGTACAGTGAGGTGCTGAGGTGACCATCCTTAATGGAGATGCGTGTGTTCAAGAATGCAACCGATTCCGGAGAGTAGTCCATGGTGAGTCTGATGGTGGGATGGAACTTGTTGATGTCATCATAGAGTTGTTTCAGTGATTGTTCACCATGAGTCCAAAGGAAGAAAATGTCATCGATGTATCTAGTGTATAGCATCGGTTGAAGGTCCTGTGCGGTGAAGAAGTCTTGTTCGAACCTGTGCATCAAGGTGTTGGCATAATGAGGTGAGAATTTGATCCCCGTGGCTGTTCCGTGTGTCTGGATGAAGAACTGGTTGTTGAAGGTGAAGACATTGTGGTCCAGGATGAAGCGGATGAGTTGTAAAATTGCATCTGGAAACTGGCAGTTGTCGGCATTGAGTACTGAGGCCGTTGCAGCAATGCCATCATCGTGGGGGATGCTGATGTAGAGTGCCGAGACATCCATTGTGACGAGGAGTGCTCCTGGTTCAACTGCTCCATGTGTGCTGAGTTTCTGTAGGAAGTCCGTAGTGTCGCGACAGAAGCTGGGGGGTTCTTTGTACAATGGGTTTCAAGATGCCCTCGACGTAGCCGGAGAGGTTCTCGCACAGGGTCCCATTGCCCGATACGATGGGATGGCCGGGTGTGTTTGCCTTGTGTATCTTCGGGAGGCAGTAGAGATCTCAACGCGGGGAGTACGTGGGATGAGAGCACGGAGGGTGTTCTGAAGGTACGGATCAAAGGTCTTGATCAGAGTGTTGAGTTGACGGGTGTGTTCTTTGGTCAGATCTGCAGGTAACTGTCTGTAGTGTTCCTCGTTGTTGAGTTGTCGGTACATTTCTTTGCAGTAATCCGTTCTGTCCAGTCTCGGGATTGCTGCCTGTGCCGCGGGAGAGTGAGAACAAGAATCGGTGGAGAATGAATGCGTGGCTGAGGGACTGGAGCAAGGGACAAGGATTTGGGTACTTGGATCATTGGGACCTCTTTAGGGGCAGGTGTGACCTGTTTAAAAAAGACGGGTGGCACTTGAATCCCAGGGGGACCAATATCCTGGCGGGAAGGTTGGCTAAGGCTACTGGAGAGACTTTAAACTAGAAAGGTTGGGGGGAGGGAATCGAAATGAGGGGACTGAGAGCGAGGAGGTTAGCTCGCAAATAGATAAGGAATGTAGACAGGGTAAGAGGGAGGTTAGACGAGTGATGGAGAAGGGAAGTGCTCAGGCTGAAGGTCTGAGATGTGTCTATTTTAATGCCAGGAGTGTAGTGAATAAAGTGGATGAGCTTAGAGCGTGGATTGCTGCTTCGAATTGTGATGTGGTGGCCATTACGGAGACTTGGATGTCTCAGGGACAGGACTGGGTGCTTCAGGTGCCGGGTTTTAGATGTTTCAGGAAGGACAGGGAGGGAGGCAAGAGAGGGGGGGGAGTGGCACTGTTGATCAGGGATAGTGTCATGGCTGTAGAGAAGGTGGACGCTGTGGAGGGATTGACTACGGAGTCTCTGTGGGTGGAGGTTAGGAACAGGAAGGGGTCGGTAACTTTGCTGGGTGTTTTCTATAGGCCGCCCAATAGTAACAGAGATGTTGAGGAGCAGATGGGGAAACAGATCCTGGAGAGTTGTCGTGATGGGAGATTTTAATTTCCCAAACATAGATTGGAATATCCCTAGGGCTAGGGGTTTGGATGGAGAGGAGTTTGTTAGGTGTGTCCAGGAGAGTTTCCTGACACAGTATGTGGATAAGCCTACTAGAGGAGAGGCTGTACTTGATCTGGTGCTGGCTAATGAACCTGGACGGGTGGAGGATCTCTCGGTGGGTGAGCATCTTGGGGATAGCGATCATAATTCTATCTCCTTCACGATAGCATTGGAAAGAGATAGGATCAGGCAGGCTAGGAAAGTGTTTCTCTGGAGTAAAGGGAAATACAGTGTCATCAGGGAGGAAATTAGACGGGTAAATTGGAAGGAGGCATTCTTGGGGAAAAGTACCGAAGGAAAGTGGAGGATTTTCAAGGAATGTTTGTCTGGAGCTCTGCATGACAACGTTCCGATGAGACGGGGGTGTTGGTAGGGTACGGGAACCGTGGTGCACGAAGGTTGTGATGAACCTGGTGAATAAGAAAAGAGAGGCGTACAGAAGGTTCAGAGAGCTAGGAGGTGTTAAGGATTTAGAGGAGTATACGGGATGTAGGAAGGAGCTTAAGAAGGAAATTAGGAGAGCGAGAAGGGGTCATGAGAAGACCTTGGCGGGCAAGATTAAGGAGAATCCCAAGGCTTTCTACAAATATGTCAAGAGTAAAAGGATGAGATGTGAAGGCATAGGACCCTTAAAAGGTGAAGGGGGAAAAGTTTGTGCGGAACCGTTAGAAATGGCGGAGGTGCTTAATGAATACTTTACCTCGGTATTCACGGTGAAAAGGGATCTGGGTGGTTGTACTGCTGGTTTGCGGTGGACAGAAAGGATCGAGCATGTGGACATAAAGAAAGAGGATGTGTTGGAACTATTGAATGGCATCAAGGTTGGTAAGTCGCCGGGACCGGATGGGATGTACCCCAGGTTACTGTGGGAGGCGAGGGAGGAGATTGCGGAGCCTTTGTCGATGATCTTTGCATCGTCGATGGAGACGGGAGAGGTTCCGGAGGATTGGAGGATTGCAGATGTGGTCCCTATATTCAAGAAAGGGAACAGGGACAGCCCGGGAAATTACCGACCGGTGAGTCTAACCTCAGTGGTTGGTAAGTTGATGGAGAGGATCCTGAGAGACAGGATTTATGATCATCTAGAGAAGTTTAGTATGATCAAAAGTAGTCAGCACGGCTTTGTCAAGGGCAGGTCGTGCCTTACGAGCCTGGTTGAGTTCTTTGAAAATGTGACCAAACACATTGACGAAGGAAGAGCGGTGGATGTGGTCTATATGGACTTCAGCAAGGCGTTCGATAAGGTCCCCCATGCAAGACTTCTTGAGAAAGTGAGAGGGCATGGGATCCAAGGGGCTGTTGCCTTGTGGATCCAGAACTGGCTTGCCTGCAGAAGGCAGAGAGTGGCTGTGGAGGGGTCTTTCTCTGCATGGAGGTCAGTGACCAGTGGAGTGCCCCAGGGATCTGTTCTGGGACCCTTGCTGTTTGTCATTTTCATAAATGACCTGGATGAGGAAGTGGAGGGATGGGTTGGTAAGTTTGCTGACGACACCAAGGTAGGTGGTGTTGTGGATAGTTTGGAGGGATGTCAGAAGTTGCAGCGAGACAAAGATAGAATGCAAGACTGGGCGGAGAAGTGGCAGATGGACTTCAACCCGGATAAGTGTGTAGTGATCCATTTTGGCAGATCCAATGGGATGAAGCAGCAGTATAATATGAAGGGTACCATTCTTAGCAGTGTAGAGGATCAGAAGGACCTTGGGGCCCGGGTCCATAGGACTCTTAAATCGGCCTCGCAGGTGGAGGATGCGGTCAAGAAGGCGTACGGCGTACTAGCCTTCATTAATCGAGGGATTGAGTTTAGGAGTCGGGAGATAATGCTGCAGCTTTATAGGACCCTGGTTAGACCCCACTTGGAGTACTGCGCGCAGTTCTGGTCACCTCATTACAGGAAAGATGTTGAAGCCATTGAAAGGGTGCAGAGGAGATTTACAAGGATGTTGCCTGGATTGGGGGGCATGCCTTATGAGGATAGGTTGAGGGAGCTTGGTCTCTTCTTCCTGGAGAGACGAAGGATGAGAGGTGACCTGATAGAGGTTTACAAGATGTTGAGAGGTCTGGATAGGGTGGACTCTCAGAGGTTATTTCCAAGGGCTGAAATGGTTGCTACGAGAGGACACAGGTTTAAGGTGCAGGGGGGTAGGTACAGAGGAGATGTCAGGGGTAAGTTTTTCACTCAGAGGGTGGTGGGTGAGTGGAATCGGCTGACGTCGGTGGTGGTGGAGGCAAACTCGTTGGGGTCTTTTAAGAGACTTCTGGATGAGGACATGGGATTTAATGGGATTGAGGGCTATAGATAGGCCTAGAGGTAGGGATATGATCGGCGCAACTTGTGGGCCGAAGGGCCTGTTTGTGCTGTGGCTTTCTATGTTCTCTGTTAATAAAACATCTGGGCTCCTGGGCCTTCTAAATAAAGGAAGAGAAACAAGGTCTTTTTGCTGAACATTTGCAAATCTGGTTAGGCCCCAGCCAGAGTATTGTGTCCAATTTAGGAAGGATGTCAGGGCCTTGGGGAGGGGGCGAAGGGAGATTTACTAGAATGTTCCCAGGGATGAGGGACTTCAGTTACTGTGGAGAGACTGGAGAAGCTGGGATTGTTCTCCTTGGAGCAGAGACGGTTAAGGGGGATTTAATCGAGGTGTTCAAATTCAGGAAGAGTTTGGTTTGAGTTAATAAGGACTAAAGAAAAGCCAGCACATGTTTGATGGGCCGAATAATCTCCACTTGAACTGTTGTGTTAAATGAGGCAATAAAGGGCTTTAAGCAATAGAGAATTGTGTTTATTCTGTGTGTTAATATTTTTAATTTAATTGTATTTATAAGATGTAAACATCACAAGCATTTTACAGAACTGTCATGAAGACATAAGTTTGACCCGGAGTAATGTAGGGAGACATTAGGCACAGGTGAGGAGCGAGGGTTTAAAGGAGGAGAGGGGTAGAGAGGTTTAGGACGGAGATTGCAGAGTTTCGACCCAGGCAGCAAAAGGCACGGCCACCAGCAGAGAGAGGATCAAAGTCAGGAATGCAGCAGAGGCCCGGGATTCAAGGACAGGCGAGGGTTGTGAGACTGGAGGAGGTACAGACACCGAGGGAAGGGGAGAAGGAGGGATTTGAACACAGGGACCAAACCAGTATTCAAAGCTGAGGTGAATGGTATAAAGCTGGATAGGGTAAAATGGGAGACTGCAACTGGACACAGAGAAAACATCCATCAACTTGCTCATGTGAGAGAGAGCGATAAAGAGAAAAAAAATACAGAGTAAAGCTCCCTCTACACTGTCCCCATCAAACACTCCCAGGACAGGTACAGCTTGGGGTTAGATACAGAGTAAAGCTCCCTCTACACTGTCCCCATCAAACACTCCCAGGACAGGTACAGCACGGGGTTAGATACAGAGTAAAGCTCCCTCTACACTGCCCCCATCAAACACTCCCAGGACAGGTACAGCACGGGGTTAGATACAGAGTAAAGCTCCCGCTACACTGTCCCAATCAAACACTCCCAGGACAGGTACAGCACGGGGTTAGATAAAGAGTAAAGCTCCCTCTACATTGTCCCCATCAAACACTCGATGGTAGTCATGATGTGGAGATGCCGGCGTTGGACTGGGGTAAACACAGTAAGAAGTTTAACAACACCAGGTTAAAGTCCAACAGGTTTATTTGGTAGCAAAAGCCACACAAGCTTTCGGAGCTCTAAGCCCCTTCTTCATTGATCCACTGGAGCAAGCTGAGAGGGGTGATTGAAAAGCAGCAGTGCTGGTAAGAGATTAATTGGATTAATTGAATTGTTTATTTATTTAATTAGTCAGCTAGTGTGTGTATTTTTTTGGCCTTTACTTTAACAGCAGTTTTTCAAGTTTAAAGTGAAAACTAGAAGTGGGCAGCAAAGGAGTCTGGGAAGGGTTTTTATTTTAACTTTAAAAGTCAGTTACCTGGGTGGTTCCCCCTCATTGATCCACTGGAGCAAGCTGAGAGGGGTGATTGAAAAGCAGCAGTGCTGGTAAGAGATTAATTGGATTAATTGAATTGTTTATTTATTTAATTAGTCAGCTAGTGTGTGTATTTTTTTGGCCTTTACTTTAACAGCAGTTTTTCAAGTTTAAAGTGAAAACTAGAAGTGGGCAGCAAAGGAGTCTGGGAAGGGTTTTTATTTTAACTTTAAAAGTCAGTTACCTGGGTGGTTCCCCCTCATTGATCCACTGGAGCAAGCTGAGAGGGGTGATTGAAAAGCAGCAGTGCTGGTAAGAGATTAATTGGATTAATTGAATTGTTTATTTATTTAATTAGTCAGCTAGTGTGTGTATTTTTTTGGCCTTTACTTTAACAGCAGTTTTTCAAGTTTAAAGTGAAAACTAGAAGTGGGCAGCAAAGGAGTCTGGGAAGGGTTTTTATTTTAACTTTAAAAGTCAGTTACCTGGGTGGTTCCCCCTCATTGATCCACTGGAGCAAGCTGAGAGGGGTGATTGAAAAGCAGCAGTGCTGGTAAGAGATTAATTGGATTAATTGAATTGTTTATTTATTTAATTAGTCAGCTAGTGTGTGTATTTTTTTGGCCTTTACTTTAACAGCAGTTTTTCAAGTTTAAAGTGAAAACTAGAAGTGGGCAGCAAAGGAGTCTGGGAAGGGTTTTTATTTTAACTTTAAAAGTCAGTTACCTGGGTGGTTCCCCCTCATTGATCCACTGGAGCAAGCTGAGAGGGGTGATTGAAAAGCAGCAGTGCTGGTAAGAGATTAATTGGATTAATTGAATTGTTTATTTATTTAATTAGTCAGCTAGTGTGTGTATTTTTTTGGCCTTTACTTTAACAGCAGTTTTTCAAGTTTAAAGTGAAAACTAGAAGTGGGCAGCAAAGGAGTCTGGGAAGGGTTTTTATTTTAACTTTAAAAGTCAGTTACCTGGGTGGTTCCCCCTCAGTAGTAGTTTTTTTTTCTCTCGGGCCCCTAGCCCTATAAATTGGTGCAGAGGAGATACCCGATCCTCTACACTGGTAGAGGATCCCACCCTTCCATCCTCCTCTAACCTAATTATAAGTGTGGGGAAGTTTTTTGTTTTCTTTTTTTCTTGCTGGTAATGGCTTCAGGGATGGCAGTTCAGGCAGTATGCTGCATCTCCTGTGGGATGTATGTGGTGAGGAAATCCAGTAGTGTTTCAGGAGATTTTAGTTGTAAGAAGTGCATTAGATTGCAGCTTCTGGAGGAGCGTGTAAAGGAGCTGGAGGGGGAGGTAGAGGAACTCCGCATAATTCGGGAGGCGGAGGTGGAAGTTGATAGGAGTTATAGAGAAATAGTAACTCCTAGAAATGAGGCTTGGGTCAATGCCAGGAGGAGGGGTAAGAAGCAATCGGGAAGACAATCCCCTGGGGCGGTTCCCCTCCATAATAGGTTTTCGGTGCTGGAGGCTACAGTTGAGGAGGAATCAACTGAGCATAGAGAGCAGATCTCTGGGGGTGAGCCGAGTGAGAAAGCTCAGGTGGTTAGGGGCTGTAAAAGACTGGGCCTTGTGATTGGGGACTCCACAATTAAGGGGACAGATAGGAGGGTCGGAACTAAAGGTAGGGACTCAGGGTTGGTGTGTTGCCTACCAGGGGCTGGGGTCCGGGATGTGTCTGACAGGGTATTCAGGACTCTTAGGGGGGAGGGAGATAAACCACAAGTTATTGTACATGTGGGGACACACGACATAGGGAGGATAGGGGAAGGGGATATTAGGCAGGGATTTATGGAGTTGGGGTGGAAACTAAAGGCCAGGACTGACAGAGTGGTTATCTCTGGACTCTTGCCTGTACCACGGGATAGTTTAGAGAGGAATAGGGAGAGGGAAGGTTTGAATTCATGGCTGAGGGGATGGTGCAGGAGGGAGGGGTTCAGGTACTTAAGCAATTGGGGCTCGTACTGGGGAAGGTGTGACCTCTATGAGAAGGATGGTCTACACCTTAATCAGAAGGGGACCAATATCCTGGGGGGTAAATTTGCTAAGGCCATGCAGGGAGGTTTAAACTGATTCGGGGGGGGGGAGGGATCCTGAGTAGTGGGGCTGAAAGTGAGGGATGCATGGATGGGGACTGCAATGCACGGCATTGCAGAGGTGGGGTGGAGCAGGGTTTGAAATGTGTATACTTCAATGCCAGGAGTATTCGCAATAAAGTGGGTGAACTTGCAGCGTGGATCAGTACCTGGGACTTCGATGTTGTGGCTATTTCAGAGACATGGATAGAGCAGGGGCAGGAATGGATGCTGCAGGTCCCGGGGTTCAAATGTTTTAGTCGAAGTAGGGAAGGAGGTAGAAGAGGGGGAGGGGTAGCATTATTGGTCAGAGATTGTATCACAGTGTCAGAGAGGAGGTTTGATGAGGACTTATCTGTTGAGGTAGTATGGGCGGAGATTAGAAATAGGAGAGGAGAGGTCACCCTGTTGGGAGTCTTTTATAGACCTCCTAAAAGTTCTGGAGAGGTTGAGGAAAGGATTGCGGAGTCAATCCTGCTTAGGAGTGAAAGTAATAGGGCAATTGTTATGGGGGATTTTAACTTGACTAATATTGACTGGAATTGTTATAGCTCTAGCTCGTTAGAGGGGTCAGTTTTTGTTCAAAGCGTGCAGGAAGGTTTTTTGACTCAGTATGTAGACAGGCCAACTAGAGGTGAGGCTATATTGGATCTGGTGCTGGGAAATGAGCCAGACCAGGTGCTAGACTTGGAAGTTGGTGTGCATTTTGGTGATAGTGACCACAATTCGGTTACGTTCACCTTAGTGATGGAAAGGGATAGGCATGAACCTCGGGCCAGTGGTTTTAGCTGGGGGAAGGATAATTATGAGGCTATTAGGAGAGAATTAGGAAACATAGGTTGGACTAGGAGATTACAGGGACTGGGAACGTCCGACATGTGGAGTTTTTTCAAGGAGCAGCTACTGCGAGTCTGTGATAGGTATGTCCCTGTCAGGCAAGGAGGAATTGGTAGGGCTAGGGAACCGTGGTGCACCAAAAAAGTTTCTTTGTTGGTTAAAAAGAAAAAGGAGGCTTATGTTCGGATGAGACGTGAGCACTCGGGTAGTGCACTAGAAAGCTTTAGATTGGCTAAGAGGGAGTTGAAGAGCGAGCTTAGAAGGGCTAAAAGGGGACATGAGAAGACTTTGGCGGATAGGGTTAAAGAGAATCCTAAGGCGTTCTATAGGTATGTCAAGAACAGAAGGTTGGTTAGGGCAAGTTTAGGGCCAGTTATAGATGGCAGAGGGAAGTTATGTGTGGAACCGGAGGAGATTGGTGAAGCATTGAACCAATATTTCTCTTCGGTGTTCACGCAAGGGGACATGAATATAGCTGAGGAGGACACTGGGTTGCAAGGGAGTAGAATAGACAGTATTACAGTTGATAAGGAGGATGTGCAGGATATTCTGGAGGGTCTGAAAATAGATAAATCCCCTGGTCCGGATGGGATTTATCCAAGGATTCTCTGGGAGGCAAGAGAAGTGATTGCAGAGCCTCTGGCTCTGATCTTCAGGTCGTCGTTGGCCTCTGGTATAGTACCAGAAGATTGGAGGTTAGCGAATGTTGTCCCATTGTTTAAGAAGGGGAACAGAGACTTCCCCGGGAATTATAGACCGGTGAGTCTCACTTCTGTTGTCGGCAAGATGTTGGAAAAAATTATAAGGGATAGGATTTATAGTTATTTGGAGAGTAATGAATTGATAGGTGATAGTCAGCATGGTTTTGTGGCAGGTAGGTCGTGCCTTACTAACCTTATTGAGTTTTTTGAGAAAGTGACCAAGGAGGTGGATGGGGGCAAGGCAGTGGACGTGGTATATATGGATTTTAGTAAGGCGTTTGATAAGGTTCACCATGGTAGGCTTCTGCAGAAAATGCAGATGTATGGGATTGGGGGTGATCTAGGAAATTGGATCAGGAATTGGCTAGCGGATAGGAAACAGAGGGTGGTGGTTGATAGTAAATATTCATCATGGAGTGCGGTTACAAGTGGTGTACCTCAGGGATCTGTTTTGGGGCCACTGCTGTTTGTAATATTTATTAATGATCTGGATGAGGGTATAGTTGGGTGGATTAGCAAATTTGCTGATGACACCAAAGTCGGTGGTGTGGTAGACAGTGAGGAAGGGTGTCGTAGTTTGCAGGAAGACTTAGACAGGTTGCAAAGTTGGGCCGAGAGGTGGCGGATGGAGTTTAATGCGGAGAAGTGTGAGGTAATTCACTTTGGTAGGAATAACAGATGTGTTGAGTATAGGGCTAACGGGAGGACTTTGAATAGTGTGGAGGAGCAGAGGGATCTAGGTGTATGTGTGCATAGATCCCTGAAAGTTGGGAATCAAGTAGATAAGGTTGTTAAGAAGGCATATGGTGTCTTGGCGTTTATTGGTAGGGGGATTGAATTTAGGAGTCGTAGCGTTATGTTGCAACTGTACACAACTCTGGTGCGGCCGCACTTGGAGTACTGTGTGCAGTTCTGGTCCCCACATTACAGGAAGGATGTGGAGGCTTTGGAGAGGGTGCAGAGGAGGTTTACCAGGATGTTGCCTGGTATGGAGGGGAGATCCTATGAGGAGAGGCTGAGGGATTTGGGATTGTTTTCGCTGGAAAGGCGGCGGCTAAGAGGGGATCTTATTGAAACATATAAGATGATTAGAGGTTTAGATAGGGTGGATAGTGATAGCCTTTTTCCTCTGATGGAGAAATCCAGCACGAGGGGGCATGGCTTTAAATTGAGGGGGGGTAGTTATAGAACCGATGTCAGGGGTAGGTTCTTTACCCAGAGGGTGGTGAGGGATTGGAATGCCCTGCCAGCATCAGTAGTAAATGCGCCTAGTTTGGGGGCGTTTAAGAGATCCGTAGATAGGTTCATGGACGAAAAGAAATTGGTTTAGGTTGGAGGGTCACAGTTTTTTTTTAACTGGTCGGTGCAACATCGTGGGCCGAAGGGCCTGTTCTGCGCTGTAATGTTCTATGTTCTATGTTCTAAGTTCCGCACACACGAGGACGGCCTCAACCGGGATATTGGGTTCATGTCACACTATTTGTAACTCCCACAGTTGTGTGGACCTGCAGAGTTTCACTGGCTGTCTTGTCTGGAGACAATACACATCTTTTTAGCCTGTCTTGATGCTCTCTCCACTCACATTGTTTTGTTTCTTAAAGACTTGATTAGTTGTAAGTATTCGCATTCCAACCATTATTCATGTAAATTGAGTCTGTGTGTTTATAAGCTCTGTTTGTGAACAGAATTCCCACTCACCTGAAGAAGGGGCTTAGAGCTCCGAAAGCTTGTGTGGCTTTTGCTACCAAATAAACCTGTTGGACTTTAACCTGGTGTTGTTAAACTTCTTACCCCATGAAACACTCCCAGGACGGGTACAGCATGGGGTTAGATACAGGATAAAGCTCCCTCTACACTGTCCCCATCAAACACTCCCAGGACAGGCACAGCACGGGATTAGGTCCAGCGCAGAAAGAAGCCACTCGGCCCTTCAAGCCTGCACCAACAATAATCTCACCTTGGCCCGATCCCCATATCCACACGCATTTACCTTGTTCATCCCCCTGACACCAGGGGGCAAATACCCTAACCCGCACATCTTGGACTGTGGGAGAAAACAGCAGCACCCGGAGGAAAGCCACGCAGACGCGGGGAGGACATGCAAACTCCACATAGAGAGTGAGCCAAGGCCAGAACTGAACCCGGGTCCCTAGTGCAGTGAGACAGCAGTGCTAACCATTGTGCCACCGTGCCGTCGAAAATCACCGTCATCCTGCATCGCGATTAAAACATTCTATCGTGTTTTGTCGCTCATTTACCAAGGGATCTCGCACAATTAGACTTTCAATAATTCCTTCCTCATGACACCATCCCCAGAATGGCCTGTTCACCAGTTGGTTCCTCAACATATTGGTTAACACGTACAGTCCAGGAATTGCTCACTACAGTATTGAGACTGATTTGATTCAGCCAATCGATATACAGATTAAAATCACACAGCACCGGGTTCACACCCGGTTCACACAGTGACCCAGCACCGGGTTCACTCCCGGTTCACACAGTGACCCAGCACCGGGTTCACTCCCGGTTCACACAGTGACCCAGCACCGGGTTCACTCCCGGTTCACACAGTGACCCAGCACCGGGTTCACTCCCGGTTCACACAGTGACCCAGCACCGGGTTCACACCCGGTTCACACAGTGACCCAGCACCGGGTTCACTCCCGGTTCACACAGTGACCCAGCACCGGGTTCACTCCCGGTTCACACACTGACCCAGCACCGGGTTCACTCCCGGTTCACACAGTGACCCAGCACCGGGTTCACTCCCGGTTCACACAGTGACCCAGCACCGGGTTCACTCCCGGTTCACACAGTGACCCAGCACCGGGTTCACTCCCGGTTCACACACTGACCCAGCACCGGGTTCACTCCCGGTTCACACAGTGACCCAGCACCGGGTTCACTCCCGGTTCACACACTGACCCAGCACCGGGTTCACTCCCGGTTCACACACTGACCCAACACCGGGTTCACTCCCGGTTCACACACTGACCCAGCACCGGGTTCACTCCCGGTTCACACAGTGACCCAGCACCGGGTTCACTCCCGGTTCACACACTGACCCAGCACCGGGTTCACTCCCGGTTCACACACTGACCCAGCACCGGGTTCGCTCCCGGTTCACACACTGACCCAGCACCGGGTTCACTCCCGGTTCACACACTGACCCAACACCGGGTTCACTCCCGGTTCACACACTGACCCAGCACCGGGTTCACTCCCGGTTCACACAGTGACCCAGCACCGGGTTCACTCCCGGTTCACACACTGACCCAGCACCGGGTTCACTCCGGTTCACACAGTGACCCAGCACCGGGTTCACTCCCGGTTCACACACTGACCCAGCACCGGGTTCACTCCCGGTTCACACAGTGACCCAACACCGGGTTCACTCCCGGTTCACACAGTGACCCAGCACCGGGTTCACTCCCGGTTCACACAGTGACCCAGCACCGGGTTCACTCCCGGTTCACACAGTGACCCAGCACCGGGTTCACTCCCGGTTCACACAGTGACCCAACACCGGGTTCACTCCCGGTTCACACACTGACCCAGCACCGGGTTCACTCCCGGTTCACACAGTGACCCAGCACCGGGTTCACTCCCGGTTCACAGTGACCCAGCACCGGGTTCACTCCGGTTCACACAGTGACCCAGCACCGGGTTCACTCCCGGTTCACACAGTGACCCAGCACCGGGTTCACTCCCGGTTCACACACTGACCCAGCACCGGGTTCACTCCCGGTTCACACACTGACCCAACACCGGGTTCACTCCCGGTTCACACACTGACCCAGCACCGGGTTCACTCCCGGTTCACACACTGACCCAGCACCGGGTTCACTCCCGGTTCACACACTGACCCAACACCGGGTTCACTCCCGGTTCACACACTGACCCAGCACCGGGTTCACTCCCGGTTCACACAGTGACCCAGCACCGGGTTCACTCCCGGTTCACACACTGACCCTGCACCGGGTTCACTCCCGGTTCACACACTGACCCAGCACCGGGTTCACTCCCGGTTCACACAGTGACCCAGCACCGGGTTCACTCCCGGTTCACACAGTGACCCAGCACCGGGTTCACTCCCGATTCACGCACTGACCCAACACCGGGTTCACTCCCGGTTCACAGTGACCCAGCACCGGGTTCACTCCCGGTTCACACAGTGACCCAGCACCGGGTTCGCTCCCGGTTCACACACTGACCCAACACCGGGTTCACTCCCGGTTCACAGTGACCCAGCACCGGGTTCACTCCCGGTTCACACAGTGACCCAGCACCGGGTTCACTCCCGGTTCACACAGTGACCCAGCACTGGGTTCACTCCCGGTTCACACACTGACCCAGCACCGGGTTCACTCCCGGTTCACACAGTGACCCAGCACCGGGTTCACTCCCGGTTCACACAGTGACCCAGCACCGGGTTCACTCCCGGTTCACACAGTGACCCAGCACCGGGTTCACTCCCGGTTCACACACTGACCCAGCACCGGGTTCACTCCCGGTTCACAGTGACCCAGCACCGGGTTCACACCCGGTTCACACACTGACCCAGCACCGGGTTCACTCCCGGTTCACAGTGACCCAGCACCGGGTTCACTCCCGGTTCACACAGTGACCCAGCACCGGGTTCACTCCCGGTTCACACAGTGACCCAGCACCGGGTTCACTCCCGGTTCACAGTGACCCAGCACCGGGTTCACTCCCGGTTCACACAGTGACCCAGCACCGGGTTCACTCCCGGTTCACAGTGACCCTGCACCGGGTTCACTCCCGGTTCACACAGTGACCCTGCACCGGGTTCACTCCCGGTTCACACAGTGACCCAGCACCGGGTTCACTCCCGGTTCACACACTGACCCAGCACCGGGTTCACTCCCGGTTCACACAGTGACCCAGCACCGGGTTCACTCCCGGTTCACACAGTGACCCAACACCGGGTTCACTCCCGGTTCACACAGTGACCCAGCACCGGGTTCACTCCCGGTTCACACAGTGACCCAGCACCGGGTTCACTCCCGGTTCACACAGTGACCCAACACCGGGTTCACTCCCGGTTCACACACTGACCCAGCACCGGGTTCACTCCCGGTTCACACAGTGACCCAGCACCGGGTTCACTCCCGGTTCACACACTGACCCAGCACCGGGTTCACTCCCGGTTCACACAGTGACCCAGCACCGGGTTCACTCCCGGTTCACACACTGACCCAACACCGGGTTCACTCCCGGTTCACACACTGACCCAGCACCGGGTTCACTCCCGGTTCACACAGTGACCCAGCACCAGGTTCACTCCCGGTTCACACAGTGACCCAGCACCGGGTTCACTCCCGGTTCACACACTGACCCAGCACTGGGTTCACTCCCGGTTCACACACTGACCCAGCACCGGGTTCACTCCCGGTTCACACAGTGACCCAGCACCGGGTTCACTCCCGGTTCACACACTGACCCAGCACCGGGTTCACTCCCGGTTCACACAGTGACCCAGCACCGGGTTCACTCCCGGTTCACACAGTGACCCAGCACCGGGTTCACTCCCGGTTCACACACTGACCCAACACCGGGTTCACTCCCGGTTCACACAGTGACCCAGCACCAGGTTCACTCCCGGTTCACACAGTGACCCAGCACCGGGTTCACTCCCGGTTCACACAGTGACCCAGCACCGGGTTCACTCCCGGTTCACACACTGACCCAGCACCGGGTTCACTCCCGGTTCACACAGTGACCCAGCACCGGGTTCACTCCCGGTTCACACAGTGACCCAGCACCGGGTTCACTCCCGGTTCACACAGTGACCCAGCACCGGGTTCACTCCCGGTTCACACAGTGACCCAGCACCGGGTTCACTCCCGGTTCACACAGTGACCCAGCACCGGGTTCACTCCCGGTTCACACAGTGACCCAGCACCGGGTTCACTCCCGGTTCACACAGTGACCCAGCACCGGGTTCACTCCCGGTTCACACAGTGACCCAGCACCGGGTTCACTCCCGGTTCACACAGTGACCCAGCACCGGGTTCACTCCCGGTTCACACACTGACCCAGCACCGGGTTCACTCCCGGTTCACACAGTGACCCAGCACCGGGTTCACTCCCGGTTCACACAGTGACCCAGCACCGGGTTCACTCCCGGTTCACACAGTGACCCAGCACCGGGTTCACTCCCGGTTCACACACTGACCCAGCACCGGGTTCACTCCCGGTTCACACACTGACCCAGCAGTAGCAGCACCGTTCCGGCTCCTCGGTTCACCATTCTTGAGCTGAATTAAGCCGCTAGTTTGGGCACTGTCCTTTATTTATTTGCCTGGCCCAGTTCAGTTTCTGGTGAGTTCCTGGTGATGGAATTGTGGCTCTGTTAGTGAGGTTTCTGGAGTGGGTATTTGGCTGACATCTGTGGGAACAATGACTCTGCGTGCTTCTCTATTGGAATTTATTTCTCATTTTGTTGTCTTGGCAGATCGGAGCCTTGCTGAGTGTCGGGGGAACCCCCCGATTCACCGAATGATTAGCAGAGTGCCTGGCACCAAGTGTGAGATGGCAGCGTGAGATGGCAGCATTCACTACCGAATACCAGCGACTGCAGTCCTCCTACACCGATTCCCCACCTGGGGAGGAAGACCTGTTGGTTCATGTGGCAGATGGCGGAAAATGCAAGTTGAACATTCTCCTCTGTCTCCCTCCAGGACCATGATACAAACATACATACAAGCAAGGGGCAGGAGTGGGTCATTCAGTCCCTCCAGCCTGCTCTGTCATTTAATAAGGCCATAGCTGATCTAATCGTAACCTCAAACTTGCATCTTGCCCACCCCCAAAAACCCTTGCTTTCGGAGAACTTATTCACCTCTGATTTAAAAATATTCAAAGACTGTGCTCCCACTCTTTTCGGGAAGAGAGGTCCGAAGACACTCAGCCTCTGAGAGAGAGAATTTTTCCCCACCTCTGTTTTAAATATGCAACCCCTTATTTTAAAACATAGAAATCATAGAAACCCTACAGTACAGAAAGAGGCCATTCGGCCCATCGAGTCTGCACCGACCACAATCCCACCCAGGCCCTACCCCCATATCCCTACATATTTACCCGCTAATCCCTCGAACCTACACATCTCAGGACACTGAGGGCAATTTAGCATGGCCAATCAACCTAACCCGCACATCTTTGGACTGTGGGAGGAAACCGGAGCACCCGGAGGAAACCCACACAGACACGGGGAGAATGTGCAAACTCCACACAGACAGTGACCCAAGCCGGGAATCGAACCCAGGTCCCTGGAGCTGTGAAGCAGCAGTGCTAACCACTGTGCTACCGTGCCGCCCTAAAACACTCACCGTAGTTGTAGGTTCTCCCACAAGAGGAAACATCCTCTCCACATCCACCCTGTCAATACTCCTCAGGGTTTTATGTTTCAGTCAAGTCGTAGAGGTTTACAGCATGGAAACAGGCCGTTCGGCCCAACTTGTCAATGCCACCCTTTTTTTTTAAAACCCCTAAGCTAATCCCAATTGCCCACATTTGGTCCATATCCCTCTATACCCATCTTACCCAAGTAACTATCTAAATGCTTTTTAAAAGACAAAATTGTACCCGTCTCTACTACTGCCTCTGGCAGCTTGTTCCGGACACTCACCACCCTCTGTGTGAAGTAATTGCCCCTCTGGACACTTTTGTATCTCTCCCTTCTCACCTTAAACCTATGCCCTCTAGTTTTAGACTCCCCTACCTTTGGGAAAAGATATTGACTGTCGAGCTGATCTGTGCCCCTCATCTTAACCTATCTAGATCCCTTTGGAGCCTCCTTATTTCCTCTTCACAACTTACTTTCCTAACAATCCTTGTACCATCAGCAAATTTGCCAACAATCCTTCATGAAAGCCATTTATACCACAGGGATCTGTGTTGGGCCGCCTATTATTTGTCATTTATATAAATGACATTGATGACTATGTGGGGGGTAGGATTAGTAAGTTTGCGGATAACACAAAGATTGGCCGGGTGGTTAACAGTGAGGCAGAATGTCAATCTTTTTGACTTAACAATTAAACTAAATCAAATTAACTGAGGGATAAATTAAAAGGGGCAGCCCCCAAAAAGAAGGGAACCGCCTGAAACAAGAGACAAAGTGGAAAGCGAACTTGAAACATCAAACTAAAATGTGATTAAAGGGGTCGATAAGACACCTCAATCCTTGCGGTGCCCAGCGGGCACGGAAGGCATCAACAGTGCCCTCAGACACCGCATGTTCCCTTTCCTGGGACACCTGGCCATGAATGTAGCCGTGGTAGAAGGGCAGACAGTCTGGTCGGACGACCCCCTCGGTTGCCCGCTGCCTGGACCTGTTTATGGTGAGTCTGGCCAGGCCCAGGAGCAGGTCATAGAGTCATAGAGGTTTACAGCATGGAAACAGGCCCTTCGGTCCAACTTGTCCATGCCGCCCTTTTTTTTTAAACACCTAAGCTAATCCCAATTGCCGGCTTTTGGCCCATATCCCTCTATACCCATCTTACCCATGTAACTATCTAAATGCTTTTTAAAAGATAAAATTGTAGCCGCCTCTACTACTACCTCTGGCAGCTTGTTCCAGACACTCACCACCCTCTGTGTGAAATAATTGCCCCTCTGGACACTTTTGTATCTCTCTCTTCTCACCTTAAAGCCATGCCCTCTAGTTTTAGACTCCCCTACCTTTGGGAAAAGATATTGACTATCTAGCTGATCTATGCCCCTCATTATTTTATAGACCTCTATAAGATCACCCCTCAGCCTCCTACGTTCCAGAGAAAAAAGTCCCAGTCTATCCAGCCTCTCATAACTCAAACCATCAAGTCCCGGTAGCATCCTAGTAAATCTTTTCTGCACTCTTTCTAGTTTAATATTATCCTTTCTATAATAGGGTAACCAGAACTGCACACAGTATTCCAAGTGTGGCCTTACCAATGTCTTGTACAACTTCAACAAGACATCCCAACTCCTGTATTCAATGTTCTGACTGAGCATGCTGAATGCCTTCTTCACCACTCTGTCCACCTGTGACACCACTTTCAAGGAGCTATGAAACTGTACCCTAGATCTCTTTGTTCTGTAACTCTCCCCAATGCCCTACCATTAACTGAGTAAGTCCTGCCCTGCTTCAATCTACCAAAATGCATCACCTCGCATTTGTCTAAATTAAACTCCATCTGCCATTCGTCAGTCCACTGGCCCAATTGATCAAGGTCCCGTTGTAATTGGAGGGTCATCCACCTTCCCCGCCCCCTCCGCACCGGGTGTCCATAGATCAGGAGCGTGGGACTGAAGTGCAAACAAAACATCAATAAAAGGTGTTTGAGGTAACTAAAAAGGGGGTGCAGTCTATAACATTGAACGTAGACGTGGTTCATGGACTCTGCAAGATTGCAAAAAGGGCATGTCTCTTGGGAGCCCGTGAACCGGTGCAACCTACGGTTGTACGGAACTGCTGCATGCACCAGCCTCCACCCCACCCCAGGTTCCGTAGAGGGACCTCCACTGGGGACCTCTGCTGCCTTACGGCAACAGGGCCGGCCAAGCAGAGGCGGAGTGTCTTGGGCTACAAAAAGATATAGACGGAATGGTCAAATGGGCAGATAAGTGGCAGATGGAATTTAACCCTGAAAAGTGAGAGGTGATACACTTTGGAAGGAATAATTTGACAAGAAAGTACTCAATGAATGGTAGGACACTGGGAAGTTCTGTGGAACAAAGGGACCTTGGCGTGTTTGTCCACAGATCTCTGAAAGCAGATAGGGTGGTTTGAAGGGTGGTGAAAAAAGCATATGGAACACTTGCCTTTATCAATCGGGGTATAGATTACAAAAGCAAGGGACTCATGTTGGAGTTGTATAGAACTTTGGTGAGGCCACCAAAGTGGAGTGAGGGACATGGACAGGGTGGATAAGGAACAGCTGTTCCCCTTCGTTCAAGGGTCAGTCACAAGGGGACAGAGGTTCACAGTGAGGGGCAGGAGGTTTAGGGGGGATGTGAGGAAAAGCTTTTTTACCCAGAGGGTGGTGAGGGTCTGGAATGTGCTGCCCGGGAGGGTGGTGGAGGCGGGATGCCTCACATCCTTTAAAAAGAACCTGGATGAGCACTTGGCACATCATAACATTCAGGGCAATGGGCCAAGTGCTGGCAATGGGATTAGGTGAGAGTTCAGGCGTTTCTAATGTGTTGGTGCAGACTTGATAGGCCGAAGGGCCTCTTCATAGAAATCATAGAAACCCTACAGTGCAGAAGGAGGCCATTCGGCCCATCGAGTCTGCACCGACCACAATCCCACCCAGGCCCTACCCCCACATATTTTACCCACTAATCCCTCTAACCTACGCATCCCAGGACTCTAAGGGGCAATTTTTTTAACCTCGCCAATCAACCTAACCCGCACATCTTTGGACTGTGGGAGGAAACCGGAGCACCCGGAGGAAACCCACGCAGACACGAGGAGAATGTGCAAACTCCACACAGACAGTGACCCGAGCTGGGAATCGAACCCGGGACCCTGGAGCTGTGAAGCAGCAGTGCTAACCACTGTGCCTCTTCTGCATTACATGATTCTATGATTTTAAATATTTATAAAAAAGTTTACTATCTGTTATATTTCTGGTTTCCTTTCTCTCGTATTTAAATTTTTCCCTCCATATTAACCTTTTGGTCATCCTTTCCAGTTTCTTGTATTCAGTCCAATCTTCATACAATCATAGAATCCTACAGTGCAGGAGGCTGCCAATTGGCCCATCGAGCCTGCACCAACAACTATCCTACCCAAGTTCTATCCCTGGAGCCCCATGTATTTACCCTGCTAGTCCCCCTGACTCTTGGGGGAAATTGAGCATGGCCATTCCACCTAACCCACACATCTTTGGAGTGTGGGAGGAAACCGGAGCACCCAGAAGAAACCCATGCAGACACGGGAGAACGTGCAAACTCCACACAAATAGCCACCCGAGGCCAGAATTGAACCCAGGTCCCTGGTGCTGTGAGGCAGCAGAGCTAACCACTGTGCTGCCCACATCTTCTGACTGGCCCCCTACTTGCATAATTATATTCTTTTTCTTTAAGTTTAATTCTGTCTTTAACCTTTCTAGTTAGCCACAGGTGATGGGTCGGTCCACTGGGTTTTTTCTTACTCACTGGAATATGTCTATTTTGTGCATTCTGAAACATCCCCTTTAATGTTTATCACTGCATCATGATTGATCCATCCTTTAACCTCATTTACCAATTCACTTTAGCCAGCTCAGCTTTCATGCCTTCAGAATTGCCCTTATTTAAATTTAAAAACATATTCTCAGACCCACTCCTCTCCCTCAAACTGAATGTAAAATTCGGTCATGCTATGGTTTAGAATATATATTAATGACTTGGAGGAAGGAAGCGAATGTACTGTATCCAAATTTGCAGAGGACACAAATGTAGGTGGATAGGCAAGTTGCGAGAGGGATACAAACCGTTTACATAAGAACATAAGAAATAGGAGCAGGAGTAGGCCATCTGGCCCTTCGAGCCTGCCCCGCCATTCAACAAGATCATGGCTGATCTGAAGCGAATCAGTTCCACTTACCCGCCTGCTCCCCATATCCCCTAATTCCCTTATCGATCAGAAAACTATCTACCCGTGATTTAAACATATTCAACGAGGAAGCCTCCACCACTTCAATGGGCAGAGAATTCCAGAGATTCACTACCCTCTGAGAGAAGAAGTTCCCCCTCAACTCTGTTCTGAACCGGCCCCCCCTTATTTTGAGGCTGTGCCCTCTAGTTCTGGTTTCCCTACTAAGTGGAAAGAATCTCTCCACCTCTACCCTATCCAGCCCCTTCATTATCTTATATGTCTCTATAAGATCACCCCTCATCCTTCTAAACTCCAACGAGTACAGACCCAATCTGTTTAATCTCTCCTCATAAGCTACACCCCTCATCTCCGGTATCAACCTGGTGAACCTTCTCTGCACTCCCTCCAAGGCCAATATATCCTTTCGCAAATAAGGGGACCAATACTGCACACAGTACTCCAGTTGCGGCCTCACCAGTGCCTTGTACAGTTGCAGCAAGACATCCCTGCTTTTATATTGGTGAGGCCGCAGCTGGAATACTGTGTGCAGTATTGGTCCCCTTATATGAGGAAGGATATATTGGCATTGGAGGGAGTGCAGAGAAGGTTCACCAGGTTGATACCGGAGATGAGGGGTTTGGATTATGAGGAGAGGCTGAGGAGATTGGGTTTGTACTCGTTGGAGTTTAGAAGGATGAGGGGGGATCTTATGGAGACTTATAAGATAATGCGGGGGCTGGATAGGGTGGAGGCGGAGAGATTCTTTCCACTTAGTAAGGAAGTTAAAACTAGAGGACACAGCCTGAAAATAAAGGGGGGTCGGTTTAAGACAGAGTTGAGGAGGAACTTCTTCTCCCAGAGGGTGGTGAATCTCTGGAATTCTCTGCCCACTGAGGTGGTGGAGGCTACCTCGCTGAATATGTTTAAAGCGCGGATGGATGGATTCCTGATCGATAAGGGAATTAAGGGTTATGGGGATCAGGCGGGTAAATGGTACTGATCCACGTCAGATCAGCCATGATCTTATTGAATGGCGGGGCAGGCTTGAGGGGCTAGATGGCCTACTCCTGCTCCTATTTCTTATGTTCTTATGTTCTTATATTCTATCCCCCTCGCGATAAAGGCCAACATTCCATTCGCCTTCTTGATCACCTGCTGCACCTGCAGACTGAGTTTTTCCGATTCGTGCACAAAGACCCCCAGGTCCCTCTGCACAGTCGCACGATGTAATTTTTCTCCATTTAAATAATATTCCAGTTTACTGTTATTTCTTCCAAAGTGGATAACCTCACATTTGCTAACGTTATATTCCATCTGCCAGATCCTCGCCCACTCGCTCAGCCTATCCAAATCTCTCTGCAGACTTTCCGCGTCCTCCACGCAATTCGCTTTCCCACTCACCTTCGTGTCATCAGCAAACTTGAATACCCTACATTCAGTCCCCTCCTCCAGATCATCTATGTAAATGGTAAACAATTGAGGCCCCAGCACCGATCCCTGCGGCACGCCACTGGTCACCAACTGCCAACCAGAAAAGCACCCATTTATCCCAACTCTCTGCTTCCTGTTAGATAGCCAATCCCCAATCCACGCCAACACCTTACCCCTAACTCCGTGTACCCCAATCTTCTGCAGCAACCTTTTGTGAGGCACCTTATCGAACGCCTTCTGGAAATCTAAAAACACCACATCCACCAGTTCCCCTCTGTCAACCGCACTAGTGACATCTTCATAAAAGTCCAGTAGATTCGTCAAACACGACTTTCCCTTCATGAATCCATGCTGCGTCTGCTTGATCGAACCATTCTTATTCAGGTGCTCTGTTATTTCCTCTTTAATAATGGACTCTAGCATCTTCCCAACTACGGACATTAAGCTAACCGGCCTGTAGTTACCCGCCTTTTGTCTACTTCCTTTTTTAAACAGCGGCGTAACAGTAGCTGTTTTCCAGTCAGCCGGCACTACCCCAGAGTCCAGCGAATTTTGATAAATTACTACTAACGTATCTGCTATTACCTCAGCCATTTCTTTCAGTACCCTGGGATGCATTCCATCCGGGCCCGGGGACTTGTCTACCTTCAGTCCTATTAGTCTACCAAGCACCACCTCCTTAGTAACAGTAATTGTATTAAGGACCTTCCCTCCCACCAACTCTCGATCTCTAATATTCGGCAAACTATTTGTGTCTTCCACCGTGAAGACCGACACAAAGAACTTATTTAAAGTCTCAGCCATTTCCTCGTTTTCCACTATTAAATCCCCCCTCTCATCTTCCAAGGGTCCAACATTCACTCTAGCCACTCTATTCCTTTTTATATACTTGTAAAAACTTTTACTATCATTTTTTATATTTTGAGCTAGTTTAGCTTCATAATCTATCTTTCCTTTCTTAATCGCTTTCTTAGTCGTTCTTTGTTTTTCTTTAAAGCTTTCCCAATCCACTAATTCTCCACTATTTTTGCCACTCTGTACGCATCTGATTTTATTTTAATACTCTCCTTTATTTCCTTCGTTATCCACGTCCGGTTATCCTTTTTCTTACAGTCCTTCCTTATCACCGGAATATATTTTTGCTGAGTACTTAAAAAAATCTCCTTAAAAATCCTCCACTGTCCTACCTACCAGTCTGCTCGCCCAGTCTACATTAGCCAATTCCTATCGTACTCCCCTCTGTTCAAGCAGAGGACACTGGTTTGGGACCCTACTTTCTCACCCTCCATCTGTATCAGAAATGCCACCATATTATGATCACTCATCCCAAGAGGATCCTTCACAAGAAGATCCTTAATCCTACCTGTCTCATTGCACAGAACCAGATCCAAGATAGCTCGCTCTCTCGTAGGTTTGGTAACATACTGTTCAATGAAACAATTCCGACAGCATTCCAAGAACTCTTCCTCAAGCCCTCCACGTCCAATTTGAGCCGACCAATCAATATGAAGGTTAAAATCCCCCATGATAATTGCCGTTCCACTTTTGCACGCATCCATTATTTGCTTGTTTATAGCCCTCCCCATCTCTAAGTTATTATTTGGGGGCCTATAGACCACGCCTACCAGTGTCTTTCTCCCCTTACTATTCCTTATCTCCACCCACAACGATTCCACGTTTTGCTCCTGAGAGCCTATGTCGTCTCTCACTACCGTCCTGATATTATCCTTTATTAACAAAGCTACCCCACCTCCTTTTTCTACCTGTCTATCCTTCCTAAATGCCTGATGACCCTGTATATTCAGTTCCCAGTCCCGGTCACCCTGCAACCACGTTTCTGTGATGGACACGAGATCATATTCATTTGTATGGATTTGTGCCATCAACTCATTTACTTTGTTTCGAATGCTTCGTGCATTCAGGCAAAGTGTCTTTATGCCAGCCTTTATCTGGACCCGGTTTGTTAAAGCGCTACTAACATCTCCCAAGCCCTCTCCTCCTTTAGCTAGTTGTTTATTCACTATACTCCTGGCATTAGAGTAGACACATCTCAATCCTATGGTCTGACCTCTCCCCTTCTCTGTTCCCAGTCCACCTGCCCTCTTGCACTGCCTATAACCTTTCTCTGTTTGCGAGCTACCTTCCTCACTCTCAGACACGTCACTTTGATCCCCTCCCCACAACCTATATAGTTTAAACTCTCCCCAGTAGCCTTCGCCAACCTTCCTGCCAGGATATTGGTCCCCCTGGGATTCAAGTGCCACCCGTTTTTAGCATACAGGTCACACCTGCCCCTAAAGAGGTCCCAATGGTCCAGGAACCTGAATCCCTGCCCCCTGCACCATTCCCTCAGCCACACATTCATCCTCCACCTCACTCCATTCCTTTCCTCACCTTCCCGTGGCACAGGCAGCAATCCCGAGATTACTACCTTTGCTTTCCTCCTTCTCAGCTGTCTCCCTAATTTCCTATACTCTTTTTTCATGTTCCCTTCCCCCTTCTTACCCACATCAGCGGTACCAATATGTACCGCTACCTCTGGCTCCTCTCCCTCCCACCTCAGGATTTCTGGGACTCGCCCAGCGACATCCTGGATCCCAGCCCCAGGGAGGCAGACCACCATGCAAGACTCCCGCCTGCCTCCGCAAAATCGCCTGTCCGTCCCCCTGACTGTCGAGTCCCCGATTAATACCGCCTTCCTCCTCCTTTCCTTAGCCCTCTGAGTTACAGGGCCGGACTCCACCCCGGAATCACGGCCACTGCTGCTTCCCCCAGATGGGCTGTCCCCCCCAGCAGTACTCAGACAGGAGTACTTGTTGTGTAGAGGCACTTCCACCGGGGTGCTCTCAATCACCCATGTTTTACCCTTCCTGGCCGTCACCCACTTGGCCTCCTCCCGTGGCCCTGGTGTGACCACCTGATGATAGCTCTTGTCTATCACCTCCTCATTCTCCCTCACCTGCCTAAGATCGTCAAGCTGCAGTTCCAGCTCCCTAACACGGGCCCTCAGGAACCGCAGCTCGACACACCCCTCACAGATGTGGATGTCCGGGAGGCCAGGTGCCTCCAGAACCTCCCACATACTGCACTGCGAGCAACACACTGGCTTAACACTCATATTTCACCCTTTCTTCCAAGGTACACAGAGAAAAGTAAATTATAAATTAAAAAAAATAAGAAACTCACCCCTGCTCGCCCTTTCTGCCTAAGCCCGATGAGCCAAAGCCCCTCAGTTCTCACTCAGCTCCCTCTCACTCCGCTGCCCGCTCCCAGCGCTGCCCGTTAGATAGTGGGGCCTGTCTTTTAAACCTCCCGTGCACTAAAAAAAACTCAAAAGACCCTTCCCAGTAAACCCCGCGTCCACTGCCGGTTTCACGCCAAAATTTTAAAATAATTAAATAAATAAATAACACCCGCGAAAAAGTACTTTAAATTAAATCTTACCCCAAAAATCCTGTCACCAGTCACACCTCTGCCTTTCTCCAAAGCAACAAAGTTTACAAAGATATTGATCGGTTCAGTAAGTGGGCAACAAGTTGGCAAATGGAATAATGTGGGGAAAATGTGAAGTTGTTGATTTTGGAAGGGAGAACAAAAGAACATAAGAACATAAGAAATAGGAGCAGGAGTAGGCCATCTAGCCCCTCGAGCCTGCCCCGCCATTCAATAAGATCATGGCTGATCTGACGTGGATCAGTACCACTTACCCGCCTGATCCCCATAACCCTTAATTCCCTTACCGCTCAGGAATCCATCCATCCGCGCTTTAAACATATTCAGCGAGGTAGCCTCCACCACCTCAGTGGGCAGAGAATTCCAGAGATTCACCACCCTCTGGGAGAAGAAGTTCCTCCTCAACTCTGTCTTAAACCGACCCCCCTTTATTTTCAGGCTGTGTCCTCTAGTTTTAACTTCCTTACTAAGTGGAAAGAATCTCTCCGCCTCCACCCTATCCAGCCCCCGCATTATCTTATAAGTCTCCATAAGATCCCCCCTCATCCTTCTAAACTCCAACGAGTACAAACCCAATCTCCTCAGCCTCTCCTCATAATCCAAACCCCTCATCTCCGGTATCAACCTGGTGAACCTTCTCTGCACTCCCTCCAATGCCAATATATCCTTCCTCATATAAGGGGACCAATACTGCACACAGTATTCCAGCTGCGGCCTCACCAATGCCCTGTACAGGTGCATCAAGACATCCCTGCTTTTATATTCTATCCCCCTCGCAATATAGGCCAACATCCCATTTGCCTTCTTGATCACCTGTTGTACCTGCAGACTGGGCTTTTGCGTCTCATGCACAAGGACCCCCAGGTCCCTTTGCACGGTAGCATGTTTTAATTTGTTTCCATTGAGATAGTAATCCCATTTGTTATTATTTCCTCCAAAGTGTATAACCTCGCATTTATCAACGTTATACTCCATTTGCCATATCCTCGCCCACTCACTCAGCCTGTCCAAATCTCTCTGCAGATCTTCTCCGTCCTCCACACGATTCACTTTTCCACTTATCTTTGTGTCGTCTGCAAACTTCGTTACCCTACACTCCGTCCCCTCCTCCAGATCATCTGTATAAATGGTAAACAGTTGCGGCCCGAGTACCGATCCCTGCGGCACGCCACTAGTTACCTTCCTCCAACCGGAAAAACACCCATTTATTCCGACTCTTTGCTTCCTGTCGGATAGCCAGTCCCCAATCCACTTTAACACACTACCCCCAACTCCGTGTGCCCTAATCTTCAGAATGTTATTAAAATGGAGAAAAACTGCTGGAAGCTGCAGCTCAAAGGGACTTGGGGGGGACTTGTGCACAAAACACAGAAAGCTCGCACACAGGTAGAGCAGGTAATCAGGAAGGCCAATAGAATGTTGGCCCTTATTTCATGGGGGTTGGAGTATAAGAGTAGGGTGCTGCAACTGAACAAGGAGCTGGTGAGACCACATTTCATAGTATCATAGAGTACACAGCACAGAAAAAGGCTGTTCAGCCCATCGTCTCTCTGCTGGTCAAAGACAAACCACCCAACTATTCTAATCCCATTTCCCAGTATGTTGACACAAAGAACAAGAACAAAGAACAGTACAGCACAGGAAACAGGCCCTTCGGCCCTCCAAGCCTGTGCCGCTCCTTGGTCCAACTAGACCAATCGTTTGTATCCCTCCATTCCCAGGCTGCTCATGTGACTATCCAGGTAAGTCTTAAACGATGTCAGCGTGCCTGCCTCCACCACCCTACTTGGCAGCGCATTCCAGACCTCCACCACCCTCTGTGTAAAAAACATCCCTCTAATATCTGAGTTATACTTCGCCCCTCTCACCTTGAGCCCGTGACCCCTCGTGAACGTCAGTTCTGATCTGGAAAAAAGCTTCCCACCGTTCACCCTATCTATCCCATTCATAATCTTGTATACCTCTATTAGATCTCCCCTCATTCTCCGTCTTTCCAGGGAGAATAACCCCAGTTTACCCAATCTCTCCTCATCGCTAAGACCCTCCATACCAGGCAACATCCTGGTAAACCTTCTCTGCACTCTCTCTAACGCCTCCACGTCCTTCTGGTAGTGCGGCGACTAGAACTGGACGCAGTACTCCAAATGTGGCCTAACCAGCGTTCTATACAGCTGCATCATCAGACTCCAGCTTTTATACTCTATACCCCGTCCTATAAAGGCAAGCATACCATATGCCTTCTTCACCACCACCTCCACCTGTGTTGCCACCTTCAAGGATTTGTGGACTTGCACACCTAGGTCCCTCTGTGTTTCTATACTCCTGATGACTCTGCCATTTATTGTATAACTCCTCCCTACATTATTTCTTCCAAAATGCATCACTTCGCATTTATCCGGATTAAACTCCATCTGCCACCTCTCCGCCCAATTTTCCAACCTATCTATATCCTGCTGTATTGCCCGACAATGCTCTTCGCTATCCGCAAGTCCAGCCATCTTCGTGTCATCCACAAACCTGCTGATTACACCAGTTACACCTTCTTCCAAATCATTTATATATATCACAAATAGCAGAGGTCCCAGTACAGAGCCCTGCGGAACACCACTGGTCACAGACCTCCAGCCGGAAAAAGACCCTTCGACCACTACCCTCTGTCTCCTATGGCCAAGATATGGAGATGCTGGCGTTGGACTGGGGTAAACACAGTAAGAAGTTTAACAACACCAGGTTAAAGTCCAACAGGTTTATTTGGTAGCAAAAGCCACACAAGCTTTCGGAGCTCTAAGCCCCTTCTTCAGGTGAGTGGGAATTCAGTTCACAAACAGAGCTTATAAAGACACAGACTCAATTTACATGAATAATGGTTAGAATGCGAATACTTACAACTAATCAAGTCTTTAAGAAACAAAACAATGTGAGTGGAGAGAGCATCAAGACAGGCTAAAAAGATGTGTATTGTCTCATGTCACACTATTTGTAACTCCCACAGTTGCGTGGACCTGCAGAGTTTCACTGGCTGTCTTGTCTGGAGACAATACACATCTTTTTAGCCTGTCTTGATGCTCTCTCCACTCACATTGTTTTGTTTCTTAAAGACTTGATTAGTTGTAAGTATTCGCATTCCAACCATTATTCATGTAAATTGAGTCTGTGTGTTTATAAGCTCTGTTTGTGAACAGAATTCCCACTCACCTGAAGAAGGGGTTTAGAGCTCCGAAAGCTTGTGTGGCTTTTGCTACCAAATAAACCTGTTGGACTTTAACCTGGTGTTGTTAAACTTCTTCCTATGGCCAAACCAGTTCTCCTTGTATCCCATGAGCCTTAACCTTCTTAACCATAGCATTGTATGCCTTGACATTGCAAGTTTTTTCTTCATTCGTGGGACATGGGCATTGCTGGCTAGCCAGCATTTATCTCCCATCCCTAGTTGCCTGAGAGCTGCTGAGAGTCAACGTCATTGCTGTGGTCTGGGGTCACATGTAGGCCAGACCAGGTAAGGATGGCGGATTTCCTTCCCGAAAAGACATTAGTGAACCAGATGGGTTTTTCCGACAATGGTTTCATGGTCATCAGTAGATTCCTAATTCCAGGTATTTGTTAAAGAATTCAAATTCCACCTTCTGCCATGGTGGGATTTGAACCCAGGTCCCCAGAACATTAGCTGAGTTTCTGGATTAATAGTCTAGCAACAATACCACTAGGCCATCACTTCCCCTCATGTACATTTAAATACTTCTCTGTCTCCGCCGCTCTTTTTGGCAGTGAGTTCCAGATTCCCACCACCTTTTGTGTGAAGAAGCTTTTCCTCACATCCCCTCTAAATCTCCTGCCCCTTACCTTAAATCTCTGCCCCCTAGTCATTGATCACTGCAACAAGGGGAAAAGATTCTTCCTGTCTGCTCTATCTCTACCCCTCATTATTTTATACATCTCAATCATGTCCTCCCTCAGTCACCATAGAAACCATAGAAAACCATAGAAAATTACAGCTCAGAAACAGGCCTTTTGGCCCTTCTTGACTGTGCCGAACCATTTCTTGCCGAGTCCCACTGACCTGCACTTGGACCATATCCCTCCACACCCCTCTCATCCATGAACCCGTCCAAGTTTTTCTTAAATGTTAAAAGTGACCCCGCATTTACCACTTTATCCGGCAGCTCATTCCACACTCCCACCACTCTCTGCGTGAAGAAGCCCCCCCTAATATTCCCTTTAAACTTTTCTCCTTTCACCCTTAACCCATGCCCTCTGGTTTTTTTCTCCCCTCGCCTCAGCGGAAAAAGCCTGCTTGCATTCACTCTATCTATACCCATCAAAATCTTATACACCTCTATCAAATCTCCCCTCAATCTTCTACGCTCCAGGGAATAAAGTCCCAACCTATTCAATCACTCTCTGTAACTCAGCTTCTCAAGTCCCGGCAACATCCTTGTGAACCTTCTCTGCACTCTTTCAACCTTATTTACATCCTTCCTGTAACTAGGTGACCAAAACTGTACACAATACTCCAAATTCGGCCTCACCAATGCCTTATATAACCTTACCATAACACATAACACTCCAACTTTTATACTCGATACTCCGATTTATAAAGGCCAATGTACCAAAGGCACTCTTTACGACCCTATCCACCTGTGACGTCACCTTTAGGGAATTCTGTACCCATATTCCCAGATCCCTCTGTTCAACTGCACTCTTCAGAGTCCTACCATTTACCCTGTATGTTCTACTTTGGTTTGTCCTTCCAATGTGCAATATATCTCACTTGTCTGCGTTAAATTCCATTTGCCATTTTTCAGCCCATTTTTCAAGTTGGTCCAAATCCCTCTGCAAGCTTTGAAAACCTTCCTCACTGTCCACTACACCTCCAATCTTTGTATCATCAGCAAACTTGCTGATCCAATTTACCACATTATCATCCAGATCATTGATATAGATGACAAACAACAATGGACCCAACACCGATCCCTGCGGCACACCACTAGTCACAGGCCTCCACTCAGAGAATCAATCCTCCACAACCACTCTCTGGCTTCTTCCATTGAGCCAGTGTCTAATCCAATTTACTACCTCCCCATGTATACCTAGCGACTGAACCTTCCTAACTAACCTCCCATGAGGGACCTTGTCAAAGGCCTTGCTGAAATCCAGGTAGACAACATCCACTGCCTTCCCTTCATCCACTTTCCTGGTAACCTCCTCGAAAAACTCTAATAGATTGGTCAAACATGACCTACCACGCACAAAGCCATGTTGACTCTCCCTAATAAGTCCCTGTCTGTCCGAATATTTGTAGATCCTATCCCTTATCACACCTTCCAATAACTTGCCCACCACCGACGTCAAACTTACTGGCCTATAATTTCCTGGATTTCTTTTGGAACCTTTTTTAAACAACGGAACAACATGAGCCACCCTCCAATCATCCAGCACCTCCCCCGTGAATACTGACATTTTAAATATGTCTGCCAGGGCCCCTGCAAGTTCAACACTAGCTTCCCTCAACGTCCGTGGGAATACCCTATCCGGTCCTGGGGATTTATCCACTCTGATTTGCCTCAAGACAGCGAGCACTTCCTCCCCTTTAATCTGTAAAGGTTCCATGACCTCCCTACCTGTTTGCCCTATTTCCATAGACTCCATGCCCGTTTCCTCAGTAAATACGGATGCAAAAAAACCATTTAGTATCTCCCCCATCTCTTTTGGTTCCATACACAGTGTACACTCTGGTCTTCAAGAGGACCAATTTTATCCCTCACTATCCTGTTGCTCCTAACATACCTATAGAAGCTCTTTGGATTTTCCTTCACTCTGTCTGCCAAAGCAACCTCATGTCTTCTTTTAGCCCTCCTGATTTCCCTCTTAAGTAGCTTCTTGCACTTTTTATACTCCTTGAGCATCTGATCTGTTCCTTGCTGCCTGTACATTTCATACAACTCTCTCTTCCTCTTAATCAGTGTTACAATCTCCCTCGAGAACCAAGGTTCCTTATTCCGATTTACTTTGCCTTTAATCCTGACAGGAACATACAAACTCTGCACTCTCAAAATTTCTCCTTTGAAGGCCTCCCACTTTCCATTTACATCCTTACTAGAGAACAGCCTGTGCCAATCCACACTTCCCAGATCCCTTCTCATTTCATCAAATTTGGCCTTTTTCCAGTTCAGAACTTCAACCCGAGGACCAGATCTATCCTTATCCACGATCAGGTTGAAACTAATGGCATTATGATCACTGGATCCAAAGTGTTCCCTCACATTCACATCCATCACCTGCCCTCACTCATTTCCCAATAGGAGATCCAATATCGCATCCTCTCTAGTTGGCACCTCTGTATACTGATGTAGAAAATTCTCCTGAACACATTTTACAAACTCTACCCCATCTAAACCTTTAACAGTAGGCGAGTCCCAATCTATATGTGGAAAATTAAAATCCCCTACGATCACAAATTTGTGTTTCTTGCAGTTGTCAGCTATCTCTCTGCTGATTTGCTCCTCCAATTCTCGCTGACTATTGGGTGGTCTATAATACAAGCCCATTAATGTGGTCATACCTTTCCTGTTTCTCAGCTCCACCCATAGGGCCTCTGTAGACAAGCTCCCGAATCTATCCCTGACCAACAATGCCACCCCCCCACCTTTTATCCCTCTGCCTCTATCCCGCCTGAAACATTGGAACCCTGGAACATTGAGCTGCCAGTCCTGCCCCTCCTGTAGCCAAGTTTCACTAATGGCTATAATGTCATATTTCCATGTGTCTATCCACGCCTTCAGCTCATCTGCCTTCCCCACAATACTCCTGGCATTGAAATAGACACACCTCAAAAGATTATTTCCACCGCACTCTACCCTTCCATTTGTGATTTTGCTTGAACTAACCTGTCTTTTTACCCCTGCTCCACTATCTGCTCTGGCACTCTGGTTCCCACCCCCCTGCAAATCTAGTTTAAACGCTCCCCAATAACACTAGCAAATCTCCCTGCAAGTATATTGGTCCCCTTGTAGTTTAGGTGTAACCCGTCTCTCTTGTACAGGTCCCACCTGCCCCAGAAGAGGTCCCAATGATCCAAGAATTGGAAACCCTGCCCCCTGCACCAGTTCCTCAGCCACGTGTTCATCCGCCCAAGCATCCTACTCCTGCCCTCACTGGCATGTGGCTCAGGTAGCAATCCTGAGATTACTACCCTCGGGGTCCTGCTTTTTAACTTCCTTCCAAGCTCTTTGTACTCACTCTTTAGGACCTCCTCACTCTTCCTTCCCACGTCATTTGTACCGATGTGTACCACGACATCTGGCTGATCACCTTCCCACTTTAGAACCCTGTGCACGTGATCAGAGACATCGCTGACCTTGGCACCTGGGAGGCAACGAACCATGCGGGAGTCTCTGTCCCGACCACAGAACCTCCTGTCCGTACCTCTGACCATTGAGTCCCCTATCACTACTGCTCTCCTCTTCATCCCACCCTTTTGCGCTGTAGAACTAGACTCAGTATCAGAGTTCCAGCTGTTGCAGCTTGTCCCAGGTAAACCATCTCCCACAACAGTATCCAATTCAGTATACCTGCTTTGGAGGGGTATGGCCACAGGGGAACCCTGCTCTGTCTGTCCTTTCACACTGCCATTTCCTCTCCTTACAGTAACCCAATTTCCTGTGCTCTGCTGCTTAGGTGTAACTATCTCCCTAAAGCTGCTGTCTGTATACTTCTCATTCTCCCGAATTAGATGGAGGTCATCAAGCTCCTTCTCCAGTTCCCTAACACGCTTTGCTAGCAGCTGCAGCTGAATGCATCTTTTGCAGGTGCTGTCGTCAGGGATACCGGAGGTCTCCCTGATCTCCCACATCCTGCAAGAGGAGCATTCCAACATCTTGCCTGGCATATTTTTTTTAACTCTGGGGAAATAATCCTCAGCCTGCTCCAGTGGAACAATGTCTCCTCTGCTCCAAGGAAAACAACCCCAGTCTATCCAATCTCTCTTCATAACTAAAACTCTCCAGCCCAGGTAACATCCTAGTAAATCTCTTCTGCACCCTTTCCAGTGCCATCACATCCCTCCACTAATGTGGATTCCAGAACATTGGACACAATACTCTAGCTTTGGCTAAACCAATGGTTTATATCTTTCCAGCATAACCTCCATATTCTTAAACTCTATGCCTCGGCTAATAAAGGCAAGTATACCAAATGCCTTCTTCACCACTTTATCCACCTGTCCTGCTACCTTAAGGGACCAGTGTACATGGACACCAAGGTCCCTCTGATCCTCGGAGCTTCCCAAGTTCCTGCCGTTAATCCTACCCTGGAGCACTGTGAGCAGTCTTGGTTTCCTTATTTAAGGGAAGATATTTTATTGGAGGCAGTTCCGAGAAGCTTCACTGAGATGATCCCCAGTATGGAGGGATTGTCTTATTAGGAATATAGACTGTATTTGCTGCTCATAAGGTGTTTTTCTGCCAAGTAGGGTGGTGGAGGCAGGCACGCTGACATCGTTTAAGACTTACCTGGATAGTCACATGAGCAGCCTGGGAATGGAGGGATACAAATGATTGATCTAGTTGGACCAAGGAGCGGCACAGGCTTGGAGGGCCGAAGGGCCTGTTTCCTGTGCTGTACTGTTCTTTGTTCTTTGTTCTTTGTTCTTTTCTCTCCAATAGGGAGACGGTTGCTCCCTTTAAAATTTGATATTCTCCCATCTATGTTGATGAGTGCAAGGTGAAAAACCCAGGCATTTCTGTTCTCTCCTCGGAAACAGCATCCCCGTTAATCTGTGTCATCCTCCCTCTCTCTTACCTCAGCTTTCTTCCTGTGAACTCACTCTACACTTTCCACCTCTGGGCTTATTCACATTGCATCTTTGCTTTTATATTCTATATCTCTTGCCATAAACCCGGTAATCTGCTGATGTTTTATGACCTTATCCACTCAAGCTATTGCTATTAATGCCTTGTGAACCTGAACACCTTTCCACCTTTTCCACCTTCCCCCCCCCCCCCCCCATTAAATTAATACAATGTATACATTGATGCTGAAATGTCCTACCTCTTCTTGTCCACTTCACATCGGTGTCTCTGCAGCATCCCCTAGAACCTCAGACTCAAATCATTGATGTGCACAATGAACTGAGGTGGTCTCAGAACAGAACTCTTTGAGACACTAACAGCCACTCTCAGAAACTCAAACTATCTGTTCCTTCCCCACAAAACAATATTGAATTGAATTTTGTCCACTCCCCCAATGCAATCAAATGTAATCTCCTGCAGTAATCTCCAGTCTGGTAATGAACAAAAGCTTTCTAATAGTTTCTAATCCTTTTGTTTCATTCTCCACAGCTCCATGGCATCACATCGAAAACCTGGATCTATTCTTCTCCAGAATATCCTTTTGGGCTGTTCCCATCAGCTGCTGAGAGGAGGACAGCTGAGCTTGTGCCAGTTATCTGTCCAGTTCCTTCAATTGCAGTCACTTTATAACAACAAGACTCTGGCAATTAATATGTCTCTGTCGCTGATTTCACAGAGAGAGTATAGAGCAGCACGGTGGCATAGTGGTTAGCACTCCTGCCTCACAGCGCCAGGGATCTGGGTATGATTCCTGGCCTCGGGTCACTGTCTGTGCGCAGTCTGCACATTCTCCCCGTGTCTGTGTGGGTTTCCTCCGGGTGCTCCGGTTTCCTCCCACAGTCCGAAAGACGTGCTGGTTAGGTGCATTGGCCGTGCTAAATTCTCCCTCAGTGTACCCGAACAGGCGCCGGAGTGTGGCGACTAGGGGATTTTCACAGTAACTTCATTGCAGTGTTAATGTAAGCCTAATTGTGACACTGATAAATAAACTTTCAAAAGATTTCTGCACTGTTTGTCAGTCTCTGTCCTTTTCACTTGGATATCTGTGCACTGATTGGCATCACAATCACCTCTCCCTCACGGAGATATCTGTACACTAACTGGTGTTTCAGTCCTCTCAGGGAGATATCTGTATACAGATTTGAGTATTGCTGAAAAAAATCTGCTGGATCGTATCAAATAACCCATCCCTTTGGTTGTTTGCAATAGGCAAGATATAGACCACACCTAACCAGCCTGTGCTTACAAAACTCAAAGCAGTGTCCAATGTGATGTGATTCCGAGATTGGGCAATGTATGCTAAACAATCCTGATTGTGTTAAGAATTACACTGCTAACCAATTTAAGATTATCAATCAGGGTTATCGTGTGGCTCACTTACATGTGCTAGAAGCTCCATATTTTAGTACATGGGCGTGTTCTCTGCACACAGAGCATGTACACACAGCAACTGAACAAAATCGACAACAACCATTCGCAGGTTCATTCCTCAGAACAATGCCTTGACCAATCACAGTCACACTGCCTGGTTTGAAGTTAAGGAAAGCTTGGCAGTTAACTGTCAGTTGCCTTGGGCATTCTCCTGGACAACGCCTCTCCCAATCAGAGGCCATTGTAAACCAGTACTCTCTTCCACTGAAGTATAAATTGTTGCTCCCATTACATTTGGTATTCTTGTAAATTGTCCTGATGAGTGAAAGATGAAAAGTTTCAAAGTGTGTCATTTTTCACCAAAGCACAAGTTCTGTATTGCCACATGTCTGGTTCTGTGTGTATCGAGCCGTCTGAGTTGATAGTGCAAATGTTCCTCATCTTTCCTTAACTGGCCTGCACGTCTACCACTTGCATCAGAAAAATGGCTTCCTCTGTATGCTGCTGACAGAGATGTTTGAATTGGTGTACGTTTTACATTTTATCTTAATTGTTCTGGTAGAATCAATTCTCAGCAACGGTCCAGCCCCCGCTCTGCACTGGGCGCGGGTACAGCCCCCGCTCTGCACTGGGCGCGTGTCCAGCCCCCGCTCTGCGCTGGGCGCGTGTCCAGCCCCCGCTCTGCGCTGGGCGCGTGTCCAGCCCCCGCTCTGCACTGGGCGCGTGTCCAGCCCCCGCTCTGCGCTGGGCGCGGGTACAGCCCCCGCTCTGCACTGGGCGCGGGTACAGCCCCCGCTCTGCGCTGGGCGCGTGTCCAGCCCCCGCTCTGCACTGGGCGCGTGTCCAGCCCCCGCTCTGCACTGGGCGCGTGTCCAGCCCCCGCTCTGCGCTGGGCGCGGGTACAGCCCCCGCTCTGCACTGGGCGCGGGTACAGCCCCCGCTCTGCGCTGGGCGCGGGTACAGCCCCCGCTCTGCGCTGGGTGTGGGTACAGCCCCCGCTCTGCGCTGGGCGCGGGTACAGCCCCCGCTCTGCACTGGGCGCGGGTACAGCCCCCGCTCTGCACTGGGCGCGTGTCCAGCCCCCGCTCTGCGCTGGGCGCGGGTACAGCCCCCGCTCTGCGCTGGGCGCGGGTACAGCCCCCGCTCTGCGCTGGGCGCGGGTACAGCCCCCGCTCTGCGCTGGGCGCGGGTACAGCCCCCGCTCTGCGCTGGGTGTGGGCACAGCCCCCGCTCTGCACTGGGCGCGTGTCCAGCCCCCGCTCTGCACTGGGCGCGTGTCCAGCCCCCGCTCTGCGCTGGGCGCGGGTACAGCCCCCGCTCTGCGCTGGGTGTGGGTACAGCCCGCGCTCTGCGCTGGGTGCGGGTACAGCCCCTGCTCTGCGCTGGGCGCGTGTCCAGCCCGCGCTGGGTGCGTGTCCAGCCCGCGCTGGGCGCGTGTCCAGCCCCCGCTCTGCACTGGGCGCGTGTCCAGCCCCCGCTCTGCGCTGGGCGCGGGTACAGCCCCCGCTCTGCGCTGGGCGCGGGTACAGCCCCCGCTCTGCGCTGGGCGCGGGTACAGCCCCCGCTCTGCGCTGGGTGTGGGTACAGCCCGCGCTCTGCGCTGGGTGCGGGTACAGCCCCTGCTCTGCGCTGGGTGCGGGTACAGCCCCCGCTCTGCGCTGGGTGTGGGTACAGCCCCTGCTCTGCGCTGGGCGCGTGTCCAGCCCGCGCTGGGCGCGTGTCCAGCCCGCGCTGGGCGCGAGGCCAGCCCGCGCTGGGCGCGGGTACAGCCCCCGCTCTGCGCTGGGCGCGGGTACAGCCCGCGCTCTGCGCAGGTTGGCCCCACTTGGCTATAAATGTGTCATCTAATGGGATAGAAGTAGATTTCCAGATAGGCTACAAGATCCTGATAGAAGTCTACAGGATTATGAGGGGCATGGACAGAGTGGATAGTCAGAAGCTTTTTCCCAGGGTGGAAGAGTCAATTACTAGGGGGCACAGGTTTAAGGTGCGAGGGGCAAGGTTTAAAGGAGATGTTCGAGGCAGATGTTTTACACAGAGGGTGGTGGGTGCCTGGAACCCGTTGCCGGGGAAGGTACTGGAAGCGGATACGGTAGTGACTTTTAAGGGGGGTCTTGACAAGTACATGAATATGATGGGAATAGAGGGATATGGTCCCCGGAGGGGTCGAGGATTTAGTTAAGTCGGGCAGCATGGTCGGTGCAGGATTGGAGGGCCGAAGGGCCTGTTCCTGTGCTGTAATTTTCTTTGTTCTTTGGTGTGAAGATCTGGGGCAAGAAAAACAGTAATGACTCTCATTGGACTTGAAATGTTAACACTTTCTCTCTCTACAGGATGTGTGTGGATGAAGGAAGTGTAGTTGATGTAATTTGTATGGAAACCTGGTTAGATGGATCCAAAACTGGCTCAGTGATCGGACACAACGTGTAGTGGCAGAAGGCTGTTTGAGTGACTGGAGGCCAGTGTCAGTTGCGTACCACAAGGATCAGCACTGGGACCCTTATTGTTTGTTAGAGACATAAATGATATAGATGATAATGTGAAGGAATATTAAGCAAGTTTGCAGATGACACCAAGATTAGTCGGGTGGTTAATAATGAAGATGATTGTAGGTTTTAGGAAGATATCAATGGGTTGGTCTGATGGGCAGAGCAGGTGATATTTAACCCCAATAATTGCGAGGTGATGCACTTTGGAAGAACAGGACAAGGGAGTATTTAATGAATGGGAAGACACTGGGAAGCTCAGAGGAACAGATGGATCTTGGGGTATTTATTCACAGATCCATGAAGTCAGCAGAGTGAGTGAATAGGAGAGTTAAGAAGGTATATGGGACACTTGCTTTTAGAATAGAATATAAGAGGAAGGAGGAAATGTTGGAGTTGTACAGAGTGTTGGTTAGGCCACAGCTGGAATGTGTGCAGTTCTGGCCACCGCACTATAGGAAGGATGTGATTGCACTAGAGGGGGTCCAGAGGAGATTCAACAGGATGCTGCCTGGGATGGAGCATTTGAGCTGTAAGGAGAGGCTGGATAGGCTGGGATTGTTTTCTCTGGAGCAGAGAAGGCTGAGGGGGGACATGATTGAGGTGTATAAGATTATGAGGGGTATGGACAGGGTGAGTAGGGAGCAGCTATTCCCCTATTGGTTGAGAGGTCAATCACGAGGGGGCAGAGTTTGAGGATGAGGGGCAGGAGATTCAGAGGGGATTTGAGAAATAAATTCACAGAGGGTGGTAGGAATCTGGAATGCGCTGCCTGGGAAGGTAGTGGAGGCTGGAAACCTTACAACCTTTAAAAAGTATTTGGATGAGCACCTGAAATATTAACATTCAAGGATATGGTAGGAAAATGGGATTAGTGATCCTTTACAAAGAACAAAGAAAATTACAGCACAGAAACAGGCCCTTTGGCCCTCTAAGCCTGCACCGACCATGCTGCCCGACTTAACTAAAACCCCCTACCCTTCCGGGGACCATACCCCTCTATTCCCATCCTATTCATGTATTTGTCAAGATGCCCCTTAAAAGTCAGTGGTAGTTATTGTCGGTGCCGACTCGATGGGCCAAAGGGCCTTTTCTGCACTGTATGATTCAATGTCAGATACCGTCAGCCGTGCTGAGTTTATCCAGCATTTCAGTTTTTATTTCAGATTTCCAGCATCTGCAGTATTTTACCTTTGTTATTTAGGGATCCAGGAATTGTCCTTGAAGCTGTGGGTGCACCGACACCACACAGACTCCAGCAGTTCAAGATGGTAGCTCACAACCACATTCTCAAATGCAAGTAGGGATGGGCACTAAATGCTGGTCCAGCCATCCGCAGCTACATGCCATGAGCAAATAAACTTCAAGCTGTGGGAGGGGATTTCTGTATGTCCGACACTGACCAGCAGCTGCCTGTAGCATCCTGATTCACATCAGTTCAGCAATCTCAAAATTGCCTTCAAACTGTTAATGAGTGTCAGCGATCAGGGAGAGAGGCAGAGGAGGAAGCTATTCAGCCCCTTGAGTCTGTTCTGCCATTTCGTGCTGGATCTATGATCTAATTCCATGTACTTTCCTTCCAACCATATCCCTGAATTCATTTGATTAACAAAATCTGTGAATCTCAGATTTAAAATTGACAATGGCACGAGCATCAGTTGCCGTTTGCCAAAGGGACCTCTGAACTTTTATCCACTGTTGTGCACAGACCTGTTTCCTAATTTCACTTCGAACAGGTCTTTGGACTCTGACGCCTTCGTCCTAACTGACCTCCCAGTCTCGGGTTTCTAGATAGAACATAGAACATAGAAAAGCTACAGCACAAACAGGCCCTTCGGCCCACAAGTTGCGCCGAACATGGCCCTACCTACTAGGCTTACCTATAACCCTCTATCTTACTAACTTCCATGAACTTATCCAAAAGTCTCTTAAAAGACCCTATCGAATCCGCCTCCACCACCACTACCGGCAGCCGATTCCACGCACCCACCACCCTCTGAGTGAAAAACGTACCCCTAACATCTCCTCTGTACCTACTCCCCAGCACCCTAAACCTGTGACCTCTTGTGGCAACCATTTCAGCCCTGGGTAAAAGCCTCTGAGAATCCACTCTATCAATACCTCTCAACACCTTATACACCTCTATCAGGTCACCTCTCATCCTTCGCCTCTCCAAGGAGAAAAGACCTAGCTCTCTCAACCTAACCTCATAAGGCATACCACCTAATCCAGGCAACATTTTCGTAAATCTCCTCTGCACCCGTTCTATGGCTTCCACATCCTTTCTGTAATGAGGTGACCAGAACTGGGCACAGTACTCCAGGTGGGATCTGACCAGGGTCCTATACAGCTGCAGCATTATCTCTCGATTTCGAAACTCAATTCCTCTATTGATGAAAGCCAGTGTTCCATACGCCTTCTTAACCACAGCCTCCACCTGCGACGCTGCTTTGAGCGTCCTATGAACCCAGACCCCAAGATCCTTCTGATCTTCTACACTGCCAAGCGTCTTACCCTTAATATTATATTCATTCATCCTATTCGACCTGCCAAAAAGAACCACCACACACTTATCTGGGTTGAAGTCCATCTGCCACTTCTCCGCCCAGTCTTGCATCTTATCTATGTCTCGTTGCAACTGCTCTCACCCCTCTACACTATCCACAACACCACCAACCTTTGTGTCATCAGCAAACTTGCCAACCCATCCTTCCATTTCCTCATCCAGGTCATTTATAAAAATCACAAAGAGCAAGGGTCCCAGAACAGATCCCTGGGGCACTCCACTGGTGACCGACTTCCATGCTGAAAAAGACCCATCTACAACCACTCTTTGCCTTCTGTGGGCAAGCCAGTTCTGAATCCACAAAGCAATGTCCCCTTGGATCCCATGCCCCTTCACTTTCTCAATGAGCCTTGCATGGGGCACCTTATCAAACGCCTTGCTGAAATCCAGATAAACTACACCTACCGCTCTTCCCTCGTCTATGTGTCTAGTTACATCTTCAAAAAATTCAATTAGGCTCGTAAGGCATGATCTGCCTTGGACAAAGCAGTGCTGGCTATTTCTGATCATACTATTCCTCTCCAGATGTTCATAAATCATGCCTCTCAGGATCTTCTCCATCAACTTACCAACCACTGAGGTTAGATTCACCGGTCTATAATTTCCCGGGCTATCTCTTCTCCCTTTCTTGAATAACGGAACCACATCTGCAATCCTCCAATCTACCCTATCACTGCCCCTTAATGTTCAAAACATTAGTCAAATTACCTCTTCATCATCTCGTTTCCAGGAATAAGCCCCATTTTGTGTAATTTATGCTCATGGTTGGACACTTGGAGTCCAGGTTTCATTATAGTAAATCTATCAGAACTGGTGGTGCCCAGAACTACTCACTTTTTTTTCATTCTTACATTTATTGCCCATCCCTAATTTCCCCTGAAGTCCGTGTCTTTCTCATCCATTTCAGAGGGCATTTAAGAGCCAACCACATTGCTGCTGGTCTGGAGTCACTTGTCGGCCAGACCGGGTAAGGATGGCAGATTTCCTTCCCCAAAGGGTGTTGGTAAACCAAATTGGTTTTCACGACAATCAACAATGGTTTTATGGTCACCATTAAACTTTTAATTTCAGATTTGAATTGAATTTCCACCATTTGGCATGGTGGGATTTGAACTCTGGTCCCAGAGCATTACCCTGGGTCTCTGGGTTACTATTCCAGTGACAATACCACTACATCACCATCTCCACTAATTCCAGGTATAATTTAACTGGGAGTCTGTATAACTGCAGCATAGCAGTCCAGAGGGAGCTTTACTCTGTATGTAACCCCGTGCTATACCTGTCCTGGGAGTGTTTGATGGGGGACAGTGTAGAGAGTGCTTTACTCTGTATCTAATCCCGTGCTGTACCTGTCCTGGGAGTGTTTGATGGGGACAGTGTAGAGGGAGCTTTACTCTGTATCTAATCCCGTGCTGTACCTGTCCTGGGAGTGTTTGATGGGTACAGTGTAGAGGGAGCTTTACTCTGTATCTAACTCCGTGCTGTACCTGTCCTGGGAGTGTTTGATGGGGGACAGTGTAGAGGGAGCTTTACTCTGTATCTAACCCCGTGCTGTACCTGTCCTGGGAGTGTTTGATGGGGGACAGTGTAGAGGGAGCTTTACTCTGTATCTAACTCCGTGCTGTACCTGTCCTGGGAGTGTTTGATGGGGGACAGTGTAGAGAGTGCTTTACTCTGTATCTAATCCCGTGCTGTACCTGTCCTGGGAGTGTTTGATGGGGGACAGTGTAGAGGGAGCTTTACTCTGTATCTAACCCCGTGCTGTACCTGTCCTGGGAGTGTTTGATGGGGACAGTGCAGAGGGAGCTTTACTCTGTTTCTAACCCCGTGCTGTACCTGTCCATATGCCATAGTTGGTTGTAATCTTGCTCTCTCTCTCTTGGTTTCTACAGGCAGTTTGTTTTCGTCGTTACTTTCACCACTTTCCTCGTCAACTGTGTTGATTACGATATCCTGTTCGCTAACAAGCTGGTGAACAACACACATCGTGAAAATCAGCTGGTCAAAGTCACATTGCCAGATGCTTTCCTGCCCCCACACATCTGCACTGCCCAGTAAGGACTCTGGAGTTGTCGCCTTGTATGGGTAATGGAGCCTAGTTACATATAGAGCCAGACTGGAACCAAGTTTAACCACAGCAGGTTCCCTTCCCTGACAGACATGAGTGAACACAGTAAGAGTTTTAACAACACCAGGTTAAAGTCCAACAGGTTTATTTGGTAGCAAATACCATTAGCTTTTGGAGCGCTGCTCCTTCGTCAGATGGAGTGGAAATCTGCTCTCAAACAGGGCACAGAGACACAAAATCAAGTTACAGAATACTGATTAGAATGCGAATCCCTACAACCAACCAGGTCTTAAAGATACAGACTATGTGAGTGGAGGGAGCATTAAGCACAGGTTAAAGAGATGTGTATTGTCTCCAGACATGAGTGACCCAGTTTTACAACGCTACAGCTTATTTTCAATGAAACACTGACAATGATAAACATCGAATCACACAGTATTGCGAACACAGAAACAGCCCATTTGGTCCATCTGGCCAGTGTTGGTGTTTATGCTCCACCCGAGTCCCCTCCCCACCATTCGACATCTCAACTCATCCGCAATTGGTCAGATTGAAAATATAAAGAACACCAGAGACAAGAGAGAGTAAGGGAGGAAAATGCCAGAAATGTAAAAATGGAAAGGATTAGTTTGAACAGAAATGTAAACAGGAAAAGAGTAAGTGAGTGAATGTTGGTGCTCTGGCGAATGAGATTGGGGAGTTGATAAGGAAATAAATAAATATTTTTGAAGATACAAAAATCATTCCCGCAGTAGCTGTAAATCGGGGTGGAGGGGAGAGAGGAACTTGATGTAACTACAATCACTGGGGAAGCGGTACTGAGCAAACTGATGGATCTGCATGTTGGTCTGACAAGTCTCCAGGTCCTGATTGACTTCGTTCCTCATCCTTGGGTTTTAAACGAGGTTTCTGCTGAGGTAGTAGATATGTTGGTGTTAATTTTCCAAAATTCTCTATATTCTGGCAAGTAGCAGATATAACGCCTTTATTCCAGAAAGGAGCGAGGCAGAACACTGGAAGCTATGGGCCAATTAACTTGACATTTGTCATGGGAAAAGTGTTAAAATTGATAATTGAAGAGGTTATAACTGAGCACTTGGAACAACTTAAAAGTAATCAGGAAGAGTCAGCATGGTTTTGTGAAAGGGAATGCCTATTCATTGGAGCTATTTGATGGAGTAACATGTTCTGTGGATGAAGGGGAACCTGTAGATGTACTGTACTTGGATTTCCTGAAGGCATATGGTAAGTAAGGTGATACACAAAGGTTATTACGGCAAAGCAAAGCTCAGGATGGAGAGAGTAATGTGTTAACATTGATAGAAGATTGGCTATTTGGTGGGATGTGATGAGTGGAGTTCTGCAGGGGTCTGTGCTGGACCTCAACTTTTTACAATTTATATCAATGATTTAGATGAGGGGAGTGAAGGAACAATAGCTAATTTGCAGATGACACAACGAAAGGTAGGAAAGTATGTTGTGAAGAAGTCATAAGTTAGATATTGATTGGTTGAGTAAGTGGGTAATGTCTGGCAGATGGAGTATTAAATGGAAAAATGTGAAGTTGTTTATTTTGGCCAGAAGAATAAAAAAAGGCAGAGTATTACTTTAACAGAGAACAGCTGCAGAACTCCAAGGTGCAGAGGTACCTTGGTGTTCTAGTGTGTGAGTCCAAATGTTAGTGTGCAGGTACGACATGTAATAAAAATGGAATACTATCATTTAATCCAAGGGGAATTGAACACAAAAGTAAGGATGTTGTGCTTCACTTGGTTCACTTTGCTACCTGTTATATATATGTTCACAAACAGAGCATATATATCGCATTCCAACCATTATTCATGTAAATTGAGTCTGTGTCTTTATAAACTCTGTTTGTGAACAGAATTCCCACTCACCTGAAGAAGGGGCTTGCAGCTCCGAAAGCTTGTGTGGCTTTTGCTACCAAATAAACCTGTTGGACTTTAACCTGGTGTTGCTAAACTTCTTACGGTGAGTCCAGAACCAGGGGGCATTGTTTAAAAATTCGGGGTCACCCTTTTGGTGCAGAGATGAGAAGGAATTTCATCTCTCAGCGGGTTCTGAGAGTTGGAACTCTGTCTCAGAGAGCGGTGGAGACAGGGTCACTGAATATTTTAAGGCAAAAGTGGATAGATTCTTATTCGGAAAGGAAATCAAAGATTATTGGGGTAGATGGGAATGTGGAATTATAAACACAAACAGATCAGCCATGATCTTATTGAATGGCGGGGCAGGCTTGAGGGGCCGAACGCTGCTATCTTGTATGTTCATATTTCTTTCCTGTGTTAATTCACCTTCCCTTAAGTGTATCAATACTTTTCACCCCCCTCACTCTCTCGTTGTGAGTTGTGTATATGGTGGGTCAGTATTTATGGTATTTATGGCTGTTTTTCAGAATCAGGCAAAATGTGCTGATTATCTTCATCCTGCTGATCGCTGGAGTCTTCTGGGTCCATCGGCTGGTGAAATTCATCTACAACATCTGCTGTTATTGGGAGATTCGGGCGTTTTACAGGAATGCTCTGAAGATACCCATGGTAAGTTACTGCCTTTCACTCAACTTCCAGTTCCCTGAACATTACATCCCTTGGGGTGAAGGTGAGAACAGCTGAGGGGGAAGTGGGGTTTGAAGCCATGACTTTGTGACTGCACTCTGATTGCTACCCCTGAGGCAGTGACAGGTTTGAATTACTGCGACGTCAGTTGTTGCAGGTTACACTGGCCAGCCCAATTTTAAATTTTACTCGTGAGATGTACAAGTGTCATTGGCGCATTTATTGCCCATCCCTAATTGCCCTTGAGAAGGTGGTGGTGAGCTGCCTTCTTGAATCGCTGCAGTCCATGTAGTGTAGGTACACCCACAGCGCTGCTGGGGAGAGAGTTCCAAAATTTTGACCCAGTGACAGTGATGGAACAGCGATATATTTCCGAGTCAGGATGGTGAGTGACTTGAAGGGGAATCTCCAGGTGATGGTGTTCCCAGGTATCTGCTGCTCTTGTCCTTCTTAATGGTGGTGGCCGTGGGTTTGGAAGGTGCTGCCTCAGGAGCTTTGTTGAATTACTGCAGTGAATGGTGCAGGTGGCACACACGGCTGTCACTGTATGTCACTGGCAGGGGGGAGGTGAATGTTTAAGGTGGGGAATGGAGATCAGCTGAGGACACCGGCCTGGGAGAGCAGTGGGGAATGGGGGGGTGTTGGGGGTCAGTAGAGTACAGAGGAGTTGGGGGTCAGCGGGGAACAAAAGTGGGGGATATGAATGGTGTTGCAGGGGTCCTGTGTGGTGGGAGCATGCTGTGTGTGGGGGAAGGGTGCTGTGTGTATGTGGGAGGGTTCTGTGTATGTGTGGGGAGGGTACTGTGTGTGTGGGTGGGCGTTCTGTGTGGGGGGAGGGGTGGTTGCTGGGTGGGTGGGTGCTGATGCTGTGTGTGGGGTGGGTGTGCTCTGTGTGGGGGGTGTGCTGGGTGGGTGGGGGTTCTGTGCAGGGGGTGGTGGTCACTGGGTGGGTGGAGGTTCTGTATGGGGGGTGTGGTTGCTGGCTGGGTGGGGAATCTGTGCAGGGAGGATGGTTGCTGACTGGCTGGGTGCTGATGCTCTGTGTGCGGGGTGTGGTTGCTGGGTGGGGGGGTTCTGCGTGTGGGGGTAGTTGCTGGCTGGCTGGGTGGGTGTTCTGTGCGGGGGGGGTGCTGGCTGGGTGGGTGGGGGTTCTGTGCGGGGGGGGGGTGCTGGCTGGCTGGGTGGGTGGGTGTTCTGTGCGGGGGGTGTGCTGGCTGGCTGGCTGGGTGGGTGGGTGTTCTGTGCGGGGGGTGTGCTGGGTGGGTGGGTGTTCTGTGTGGGGGGGGTAGTTGCTGGCTGGCTGGGTGGGTGGGGATTCTGTGCGGGGGGGGGTGCTGGCTGGGTGGGTGGGTGGGGGTTCTGTGCGGGGGGTGTGCTGGGTGGGTGGGTGTTCTGTGCGGGGGGTGTGCTGGGTGGGTGGGTGTTCTGTGCGGGGGGGGGTTCTGGTTGGCTGGGTGGGTGTTCTGTGTGGGGGGGTGTGCTGGGTGGGTGGGGATTCTGTGCGGGGGGGATGCTGGCTGGGTGGGTGGGTGGGTGTTCTGTGCGGGGGGTGTGCTGGCTGGCTGGGTGGGTGGGTGTTCTGTGCAGGGGGTGTGCTGTTGGCTGGGTGGGTGGGTGTTCTGTGCGGGGGGGGGTGCTGGGTGGGTGGGTGTTCTGTGCGGGGGGGGGGTGCTGGGTGGGTGGGTGTTCTGTGCGGGGTGTGTGCTGGGTGGCTGGGTGGGGGTTCTGTGCGGGGGGTGTGCTGGGTGTTCTGTGCGGGGGGTGTGCTGGGTGGGTGGGTGTTCTGTGCCGGGGGGGGGGGGGGGGGGGGGGGTGCTGGGTGGGTGGGTGTTCTGTGCGGGGGGGGGGGTGCTGGGTGGGTGGGTGTTCTGTGCGGGGGGGGGGTGCTGGGTGGGTGGGTGTTCTGTGCGGGGGGTGTGCTGGCTGGGTGGGTGTTCTGTGCGGGGGGGGTAGTTGCTGGCTGGCTGGGTGGGTGGGGGTTCTGTGCGGGGGGTGTGCTGGCTGGCTGGGTGGGTGGGTGGGGGTTCTGTGCGGGGGGTGTGCTGGTTGGCTGGGTGGGTGTGTGTTCTGTGCGGGGGGGGGGTGCTGGGTGGGTGGGTATTCTGTGCGGGGGGGGGGGTGTGCTGGTTGGCTGGGTGGGTGTTCTGTGCGGGGGGGGTGTGCTGGTTGGCTGGGTGGGTGTTCTGTGCGGGGGGGGTGCTGGCTGGGTGGGTGGGTGGGTGTTCTGTGCGGGGGTTGTGCTGGTTGGCTGGGTGGGTGGGTGTTCTGTGCGGGGGGGGTGCTGGGTGGGTGGGTGTTCTGTGCGGGGGGGGTGCTGGGTGGGTGGGTGTTCTGTGCGGGGGGTGTGCTGGGTGGGTGGGTGTTCTGTGCGGGGGGTGTGCTGGGTGGGTGGGTGTTCTGTGCGGGGGGGGGTTCTGGTTGGCTGGGTGGGTGGGTGTTCTGTGCGGGGGGGGTGCTGGTTGGCTGGGTGGGTGTTCTGTGCGGGGGGTGTGCTGGGTGGGTGGGTGTTCTGTGCGGGGGGTGTGCTGGGTGGGTGGGTGTTCTGTGCGGGGGGGGGCTGCTGGTTGGCTGGGTGGGTGTTCTGTGCGGGGGGGGGGGTGCTGGGTGGGTGGGTGTTCTGTGCGGGGGGGTGCTGGTTGGCTGGGGGTTCTGTGCGGGGGGTGTGCTGGGTGGGTGGGTGTTCTGTGCGGGGGGTGTGCTGGGTGGGTGGGTGTTCTGTGCGGGGGGTGTGCTGGGTGGGTGGGTGTTCTGTGCGGGGGGTGTGCTGGGTGGGTGGGTGTTCTGTGCGGGGGGTGTGCTGGGTGGTGGGTGTTCTGTGCGGGGGGTGTGCTGGGTGGGTGGGTGTTCTGTGCGGGGGATGTGCTGGGTGGGTGGTGTTCCGTGCCGGGGGGGGGGTTCTGGTTGGCTGTGTGGGTGTTCTGTGTGGGGGGTGTGCTGGGTGGGTGGTGTTCTGTGCGGGGGTGTGCTGAGTGGGTGGTGTTCTGTGCGGGGGGGGGGGGTTCTGGTTGGCTGGGTGGGTGTTCTGTGTGGGGGGGTGTGCTGGGTGGGTGGGTGTTCTGTGCGGGGGTGTGCTGGCTGGATGGGCGTTCTGTGCGGGGCTGTGCTGGCTGGGTGGGTGTTCTGTGCGGGGGGTGTGCTGGCTGGGTGGGTGGGTGGGGGTTCTGTGCGGGGGGTGTGCTGGCTGGGTGGGTGGGTGGGGGTTCTGTGCGGGATGTGTGCTGGGTGGGTGGGTGTTCTGTGCGGGGGGGGTTGCTGGGTGGGTGGGTGGGTGTTCTGTGCGGGGGGTGTGCTGGGTGGGTGGGTGTTCTGTGCGGGGGGGTGCTGGTTGGCTGGGTGGGTGTTCTGTGCGGGGGGTGTGCTGGGTGGGTGGGTGTTCTGTGCGGGGGGTGTGCTGGGTGGGTGGGTGTTCTGTGCGGGGGGTGTGCTGGGTGGGTGGGTGTTCTGTGCGGGGGGGGGTGCTGGTTGGCTGGGTGGGTGTTCTGTGCGGGGGGGGGTGCTGGGTGGGTGGGTGTTCTGTGCGGGGGGGTGCTGGTTGGCTGGGGGTTCTGTGCGGGGGGTGTGCTGGGTGGGTGGGTGTTCTGTGCGGTGGGTGTGCTGGGTGGGTGGGTGTTCTGTGCGGGGGGTGTGCTGGGTGGGTGGGTGTTCTGTGCGGGGGGTGTGCTGGGTGGTGGGTGTTCTGTGCGGGGTGTGTGCTGGGTGGGTGGGTGTTCTGTGCGGGGGATGTGCTGGGTGGGTGGTGTTCTGTGCGGGGGGGGGGGGGTTCTGGTTGGCTGGGTGGGTGTTCTGTGTGGGGGGGTGTGCTGGGTGGGTGGTGTTCTGTGCGGGGGCGGGGTTCTGGTTGGCTGGGTGGGTGTTCTGTGTGGGGGGGTGTGCTGGGTGGGTGGGTGTTCTGTGCGGGGGTGTGCTGGCTGGATGGGGGTTCTGTGCGGGGCTGTGCTGGCTGGGTGGGTGTTCTGTGCGGGGGGTGTGCTGGCTGGGTGGGTGGGTGGGGGTTCTGTGCGGGGGGTGTGCTGGCTGGGTGGGTGGGTGGGGGTTCTGTGCGGGGGGTGTGCTGGGTGGGTGGGTGTTCTGTGCGGGGGTTGTGCTGGGTGGGTGGGTGTTCTGTGCGGGGGGGGTTGCTGGGTGGGTGGGTGTTCTGTGCGGGGGGTGTGCTGGGTGGGTGGGTGTTCTGTGCGGGGGGTGTGCTGGGTGGGTGGGTGTTCTGTGCGGGGGGTGTGCTGGGTGGTGGGTGTTCTGTGCGGGGGTTGTGCTGGGTGGGTGGGTGTTCTGTGCGGGGGGGGTTGCTGGGTGGGTGGGTGTTCTGTGCGGGGGGTGTGCTGGGTGGGTGGGTGTTCTGTGCGGGGGGTGTGCTGGGTGGGTGGGTGTTCTGTGCGGGGGGTGTGCTGGGTGGTGGGTGTTCTGTGCAGGGGGTGTGCTGGGTGGGTGGGTGTTCTGTGCGGGGGATGTGCTGGGTGGGTGGTGTTCTGTGCGGGGGGGGGGGTTCTGGTTGGCTGGGTGGGTGTTCTGTGCGGGGGGTGTGCTGGGTGGGTGGGTGTTCTGTGCGGGGGGTGTGCTGGGTGGGTGGGTGGGGGTTCTGTGCGGGGGGGGGGTGCTGGTTGGCTGGGTGGGGGTTCTGTGCGGGGGGTGTGCTGGGTGGGGGTGTTCTGTGCGGGGGTGTGCTGGGTGGGTGGGTGAGGGTTCTGTGCGGGGGGTGTGCTGGTTGGCTGGCTGGGTGGGTGGGTGTTCTGTGCGGGGGGGGGGGGGGTGCTAGTTGGCTGGGTGCTGACGCTGTGCTGCTCTCTTTCAGGCGCATCTTCCCTACTTCAGTTGGCAGGAAGTTCAAGCTCGAATCATCCAGATTCAGAAAGAACATCAAATTTGCATCCACAAGAGGGAGCTGAGTGAACTGGATATCTATCACCGAATCCTTCGATTCAAAAACTACACCGTGGCCATGATCAACAAATCCCTCCTGCCCATTCGATTTCACCTGCCCTTCCTTGGTGAAGTGGTCTTTTACACCAGGGGCTTGAAGTATAACTTTGAGCTGATCTTCTTGTGGGGACCGGGCTCTCTCTTTCAGAACGAGTGGAGTTTGAAGCCGGAATACAAGCGGGCAGGGAACCGGTTGGAACTGGCTGAGAAACTGAGCACACGGATCCTGTGGATTGGCATCACCAACCTCCTGCTCTGCCCCGTCATTCTGATCTGGCAGATTCTCTATGCTTTCTTCAGCTACACTGAGGTGATCAAGCGAGAGCCAGGCAGCCTGGGGGCTCGCTGCTGGTCACTGTACGGCCGATGTTACCTTCGTCACTTCAATGAGCTCGACCACGAGCTCCAGTCTCGGCTCAGCAAGGGTTATAAAGCAGCCTCCAAATACATGAACTGCTTCCTGTCCCCATTGCTCACTGTCCTGGCCAAACACCTTGCCTTCTTCGCAGGCTCAATCCTGGCCGTGCTGATCGCTCTCACTGTGTACGATGAGGATGTTCTAGCTGTAGAACATGTGCTGACCACCATAACACTCCTCGGCCTCTGTGTCACCGTGTGCAGGTGAGAATCCCGAGCGAGGAGCTGGGCTGAGTGTGGGAAGAATGAGGGCAATGTGAGAATTGTACAAGCGTCATGTCTCAGGACATCTACTGGAAATATTCTCCCTGCCCTGTACATTCCAGACACCTGAACAAAGTAAAGTAAAGTTTATTTATCCGTCACAAGTAGGCTTACATTAACACTACAATGAAGTTACTGTGAAATTCCCCCAGTCGCCACTCTCCGGCGCCTGTTTGGGTCACTGCACTTAACCAGCATGTCTTTCAGAATGTGGTAGGAAACCAGAGCACCCGCAAACATGGGGAGAACGTGTCAACTCTCTCAGACAGCGACCCACGCTGGGAATCAAACCCAGGTCCCTGGCGCTCTGAGGCAGCAGTGCTAACCACTGTGCTACCTTGCTGCCCTTAGAACAACAATCCAGACTAACACTTGGAGTGCCGCATGTCAGCAGATCAGTACTGAGGGAGTGCTACACTGTCAGAGGGTCAGCACAGAGGGAGAACTGCACTGTCAGAGGGTCAGTACTGAGGGAGCACTGCACTGTCAGAGGGTCAGTGCTGAGGGAGCACTGCACTGTCAGAGGGTCAGGCTGAGGGAGTGTCGCACTGTCAGAGGGTCAGTACTGAGGGAGTGCCGCACTGTCAGAGGGTCAGTACTGAGGGAGTGAACAAAGAAAATTATAGCACAGGAACAGGCCCTTCGGCCCTCCAAGCCTGCACCGACCATGCTGCCCGACTTAACTAAAACCCCCTACCCTTCTGGGGATCATATCCCTCTATTTCCATCCTATTCATGTATTTGTCAAGACTCCCCTTAAAAATCACCACTGTATCCACTTCCACTACCTCCCCGGCAACGTGTTCCAGGCACCCACTACTCTCTGTGTAAAAAATCTGCCGCGTATATCTCCTTTAAACCTTGCCCCTCACACTTTAAAACCTGTGCCCCCAGTAATTGACTCTTCCACCCTGGGAAAAAGCTTCTGACTATCCACTCTGTCCATGCCTCTCATAATCTTGTAGACTTCTATCAGGTCGCCCCTGAACCTCCATCGTTCCAGTGAGAACAAACCAAGTTTTTCCAACCTCTCCTCTTAGCTAATGCCCTCCATACCAGGCAACATCCTGGTAAATCTTTTCTGTACCCTCTTCAAAGCCTCCACATCCTTCTGGTAGTGTGGCGACCAGAATTGTACACTATATTGCAAGTGCAGCCTAACTAAGGTTCTATAAAGCTGCAACATGACTTGCCAATTTTTAAACTCAATGCCCCGGCCGATGAAGGCAAGCATGCCGTAATCCTTCTTGACTACCTTCTCCACCTGCATTGCCACTTTCAGTGACCTGTGTACCTGTACACCCAGATCCCTTTGCCTATCAATACTCATAATGGTTCTGCCATTTACTGTATATTTCCTATCTGTATTAGACCTTCCAAAATGCATTACCTCACATTTGAACAGATTAAACTCCATCTGCCATCTCTCCGCCCAAGTCTCTAACCGATCTATATTCTGCTGTATCCTCTGATGGTCCTCATCGCTATCCGCAAATCCACCAACCTTTGTGTCGTCCGCAAACTTACTAATCAAATCAGTTACATTTTCCTCCAAATCATTTATATATATTACAAATAGCAAAGGTCCCAGCACTGATCCCTGAGGAACACCCTCAATTCAGAAATGTACCCTTCCACTGCTACCCTCTGTCTTCTTTGACCGAGCCAGTTTTGTATCCACCTTGCCAGCTCACCTCTGATCCCATGCGACTTCACCTTCTGCACCAGTCTGCCATGAGGGACCTTGTCAAAGGCCTTACGGAAGTCCGTGTAGACAACATCCACTGCCCTAGCCTCATCAATCATCTTCGTCACTTCCTCGAAAAACTCGATCAAGTTTGTGAGACACGGCCTCCCCTTCACAAAACCATGTTGCCTCTCACTAATATGTCCACTTATTCCCAAGTGGGAATAAATCCTGTCTCGAAGAATCCCCTCCAATAATTTCCCGACCACTGATGTAAGGCTCACCGGCCTGTAATTACCTGGATTATTCTTGCTACCCTTCTTAAACAACACTGGCTATTCTTCAATCCTCTGGGACCTCCCCTGTAGCCAGTGAGGATACAAAGATTTCTCTCAAGGCCCCAGCAATTTCCTCCCTTGCCTCTCTCAGTATTCTGAGGTATATCCCATCAGGCCCTGGGGATTTGTCTACCTTAATGTTTCTCAAGAACCTCAATACCTCCTCCTTTTTGATTTCAACATGACTCAAACTATCTACACATCCTTTCCCAGACTCATCATCCACCAAGTCCTTCTCTTTGGTGAATACTGATGCAAAGTACTCATTTAATGTCTCACCCATTTCCTCTGGCTCCACGCATAGGTTCCCTCCCTTGCCCTTGAGTGGGCCAACCCTCTCCCTGGCGACCCTCTTGCTCTTTATATATGTGTAAAAAGCCTTGGGATTTTCCTTAATCCTGCTGGCCAATGCTTTTTCGTGACCCCTTTTAGCTCTTCTTACTCCTTGCTTAAGTTTCTTTCTACTTTCCTTGTATTCCACACTTGCTTCGTGTGTTCCCAGCCTCCTAGCTTTGACAAATGTTTCCTTTTTCTCTTTGACTAGGCTCACAATATCTCTCGTTATCCAAGGTTCCCAAAACTTGCCATACTTATCCTTCATCCTTACAGGAATGTGCCGGTCCTGAATTCCTATCAACTTACACTTGAAAGCCTCCCACATGCCAGATGTTGATTTGCCCTCAAACATCTGCCCCCAACCTAAATTCTTCAGTTCCTGCCTAATATTGTTGTAAAATATGAGTGTCGCACTGTCAGAGGGTCAGTACTGAGGGAGTGCCACACTGTCAGAGGGTCAGTACTGAGGGAGTGCCGCACTGTCAGAGGGTCAGTACTGAGGGAGTGCCGCACTGTCACAGGGTCAGTGCTGAGGGAGTGCTGCACTGTCACAGGGTCAGTACTGAGGGAGTGCCGCACTGTCACAGGGTCAGTACTGAGGGAGTGCCGCACTGTCAGAGGGTCAGTGCTGAGGGAGTGCCGCACTGTCAGAGGGTCAGTACTGAGAGAGTGCCGCACTGTCAGAGGGTCAGTACTGAGGGAGAGCAGCACTGTCACTGTGTGGAGGAAGTCGAGAAACGCGGATGGTGGTTTGCCTCCCTGGTGCCGGGATCAGGGATGTTTCTGACCATATCCAAGAAATCCTGAAGTGGGAGGGAGAGGAGCCAGAGGTCGTGGTGCATACTGGTACCACTGACATAGGCAGGAAAGGGGAAGGGGTTATGAAAGGAGAATATAGGAAGTTAGGTAGGGAGTTAAGAAGAAGGAACGCAAAGGTAGTGATCTCGGAATTGCTGCTTGTGCCACGAGACAGTGAGGAAGGAACGGAATAAGGTGGAGGATAAATGCGTGGCTGAGGGATTGGAGCAGGGGTCAGGGATTCAGGTTCCTGGATCATTGGGACCTCTTTAGGGGCAGGTGCGACCTGTACAAAAAGGACGGGTTTCACTTAAATCCCAGGGGGACCAATATCCTGGCGGGAATGTTTGCTAAGGCTACTGGGGAGTGTTTAAACTAGAATGGTTGGGGAGTGGGAATCAAAATGAGGTGACTGGGAGAGAGGAGGTTAGCTGAAAAATAAAAGGGGCTTGTAGACAGTGTGAGAGGGAGGATACGCAGGTGACGGAGAAGGGGAGCGCTCAGACCGAAGAGTTGAGATGTGTTTATTTTAACGCAAGGAGTGTAGTGAACAAAATGGATGAACTTAGAGCGTGGATCACTACTTGGAAGTGTGATGTGGTGGCCATTACAGAGACTTGGTTATCTCAGGGACAGGACTGGATACTTCAAGTGCCGGGTTTCAGATGTTTCAGGAGGGACAGGGAAGGAGGCAAAAGAGGTGGGGGAGTGGCACTGTTGATCAGGGATAGTGTCACGGCTGCAGAAAAGATGGACGCCACAGAGGGATTGTCTACGGAGTCTCTGTGGGTGGAGGTTCGCAACAGGAAGGGGTCAATAACTTTACTGGGTGTTTTCTATAGGCCGCCCAATAGTAGCAGGGATGTGGAGGAGCAGATTGGGAAGCAGATCCTGGAGAGATGTGATAATAACAGAGTGGTCGTGATGGGAGATTTTAATTTCCCAAATATCGATTGGAATATCCCTAGGGTAAGGGGTTTAGATGGGGAGGAGTTTGTTAGGTGTGTTCAGGAGGGCTTCCTGACACAGTATGTGGATAAGCCTACAAGAGGAGAGGCTGTACTTGATTTGGTCTTAGGGAATGAACCTGGGCAGGTGTCAGATCCCTCAGTGGGAGAGCATTTTGCGGATAGTAATCATAACTCTATCTCCTTTACATTAGCATTGGAGAGAGATAGGATCAGTCAAGCTAGGAAAGTGTTTATTTGGAGTAAGGGCAATTATGACGCTATTAGGCAGGAAATTAGAGGCATAAATTGGAAGGAGGTTTTCTCAGGGAAATGTACACACGAAATGTGGCAAATTTTCAAGGAAAATTTGTCTGGAGCTCTGCACAGCAACGGTCCAATGAGACAGGGGAGTTATGGTAGGTTACAGGAACCATGGTGCACGAAAGCTGTAACGAATTTAGTCAAGAAGAAAAGAAAAGCCTCCAAAAGGTTCAGGGAGCTCGGTAATGTTAGAAATCGAGAAGAGTATACGACTAGTAGGAAAGAACTTAAGAGGGAAATTAGAAGAGCAAGAAGGGGTCATGAGAAGGCCTTGGCAGACAGGATAAAGGAAAACCCCAAGACATTCTACAAGTATGTTAAGAGCAAGAAGATAAGATGTGAAGGAGTAGGACCTATCAAATGTGACGGTGGGAAAGTCTGTATAGAACCGGTAGAAACAGCAGAGGTACTCAGTGAATACTTTACTTCAGTATTCGCAGTGGAAAAGGATCTTGGTATTTGCAGTGCAGACTTGCAGTGGACTGAGAAGATTGAACATGTGGACATTAGGAAAGAGGATGTGTTGGAGCTTTTGAAAAGCATCAAGTTAGATAAATCGCCGGGAGCGGATGGGATGTACCCCAGGTTACTGTGGGAGGCGAGGGAAGAGATTGCTGAGCCTCTGGCGATGATCTTTGCATCATCAATGGAGACGGGAGAGGTTCCGGAAGATTGGAGGGTGGCGGTTGTGGTTCCGTTATTCAAGAAAGGGAGAAGAGATAGCCCGGGAAATTATAGACCAGTAAGTCTAACCTCAGTGGTTGGTAAGTTGATGGAGAAGATCCTGAGAGGCATGATTTATGAACATCTGGAGAGGAATAGTATGATCAGAAATAGCCAGCACGGCTTTGTCCAAGGCAGATCATGCCTTACGAGCTTAATTGAATTTTTTGAAGATGTAACTAGACACATAGACGAGGGAAGAGCGGTAGATGTAGTTTATATGGATTTCAGCAAGGCGTTTGATAAGGTGACCCATGCAAGGCTTATTGAGAAAGTGAAGGGGCGTGGGATACAAGGGGACATTGCCTTGTGGATTCAGAACTGGCTTGCCCACAGAAGGCAAAGAGTGGTTGTAGATGGGTCTTTTTCAACATGGTCGGTCGGTCACCAGTGGAGTGCCCCAGGGATCTGTTCTGGGACCCTTGCTCTTTGTGATTTTTATAAATGACCTGGATGAGGAAGTGGAAGGATGGGTTGGCAAGTTTGCTGATGACACAAAGGTTGGAGGTGTTGTGGATCGTGTAGAGGGATGTCAGCAGTTGCAACGAGACACAGATAAGATGCAAGACTGGGCGGAGAAGTGGCAGATGGACTTCAACCCAGATAAGTGTGTGGTGGTTCATTTTGGCAGGTCGAATAGGATGAATGAATATAATATTAAGGGTAAGATGCTTGGCAGTGTGGAAGATCAGAAGGATCTTGGGGTCTGGGTTCATAGGACGCTCAAAGCAGCATCGCAGGTAGAGGCTGTGGTTAAGAAGGCGTATGGAATACTGGCCTTCATCAATAGAGGAATTGAGTTTCGAAATCGGGAGATAATGTTGCAGCTGTATAGGACCCTAGTCAGACCCCACCTGGAGTACTGTGCCCAGTTCTGGTCGCCTCATTACAGAAAGGATGTGGAAGCCATAGAACGGGTGCAGAGGAGATTTACAAGGATGTTGCCTGGATTGGGTGGCATGCCTTATGAGGATAGGTTGAGAGAGCTTGGTCTTTTCTCCTTGGAGAAGCGACGGATGAGAGGTGACCTGATAGAGGTGTATAAGATGTTGAGAGGTATTGATAGAGTGGATTCTCAGAGGCTTTTACTCAGGGCTGAAATGGTTGCCACAAGAGGTCACAGGTTTAGGGTGCTGGGGAGTAGGTACAGAGGAGATGTTAGGGGTAAGTTTTTCACTCAGAGGGTGGTGGGTGCGTGGAATCGGCTGCCAGTGGTGGTGGAGGCGGATTCGATAGGGTCTTTTAAGAGACTTTTGGATAAGTTCATGGAAGTTAGTAAGATAGAGGGTTATAGGTAAGCCTAGTAGGTAGGGACATGTTCGGCGCAACTTGTGGGCCGAAGGGCCTGTTTGTGCTGTAGCTTTTCTATGTTCTCTATGTCACAGGGTCAGTACTAAGGGAGTGCCGCACTGTGACAGGGTCAATACTGAGGGAGTGCTGCACTGTCAGAGGGTCAGTACTGAGGGAGGGTCAGTACTGAGGGAGTGCCGCACTGTCCGAGATTCAGTACTGAGGGAGTGCCGCACTGTCAGAGGGTCAGTACTTAGGGAGGGTCAGTACTGAGGGAGTGGCACACTGTCAGAGGGTCAGTACTGAGGGAGTGGCACACTGTCAGAGGGTCAATGTAATAAGTCCTTGATTATAATTATAAATGTGTTTGTGAAAATCCTGGGTTCAGGTTGAAATCAGTGTGAAGGCCCGAACTGAGATCCTTTGGGTATTTCTCACCTGGATAATTAAATGTACAATAAAATACTTCATCAAACATGCGCAACCTGGTGGTAATAACCTGCAAAATAAAATAAATCCCTGGATATAGAAGACGCTCTCGGTAAATTGAAGTGAAAAAGGTTCCAGGAAACTGGGGAAAGAGCAGGGGATTGGGGTGGATTGTTAGCTCCAGTATTTCCAAGAGCTGGCTTGGCATGACAGGCTGAATGGCCTCCTCCTGTGCTGTATAATTTGATTAGAAGCTGAGGCGAGACGTATGAGTCAGAGCCTTTCCCGAAACTCGACAGGAAATCTCTGCCATGTTTCCCTGTAAGGGTCAGGAACCTTGTCACTAAGTGCTTTCTTTCTCAGCTCCATCAGTCTGAGAGCTAAATGCAATTGAAAAAAAACAATCTTTTGCTAACCTTTCAATCATGAAATGCTGCATTAAATTTTCACATCTCCTTTTATCACTGCACTGTCTGTTTAGTTGCCCCAATGATTTTCTTCCCAAGCATTCTTCACGCTTTGAAGAAAGCATTTAATTCTCTGTCACAGATCGCTGCTCAAGCACTTCAGTCACCTTCTGATGGATTTACACTATTCTCAAATTATACAGTTCCCTCAGGTCAGTGCTGGGGGAGTGCCGCACTGTCAGAGGGTCAGTACTGAGGGAGTGCCGCACTGTCAGAGGGTCAGTGCTGAGGGAGTGCCGCACTGTCAGAGGGTCAGTGCTGAGGGAGTGCCGCACGGTCAGAGGGTCAGTACTGAGGGAGTGCCGCACTGTCAGAGGGTCAGTGCTGAGGGAGTGCCGCACGGTCAGAGGGTCAGCACTGAGGGAGTGCCGCACTGTCAGAGGGTCAGTACTGAGGGAGTGCTGCACTGTCAGAGGGTCAGCACTGAGGGAGTGCCGCACTGTCAGAGGGTCAGCACTGAGGGAGTGCTGCACTGTCAGAGGGTCAGCACTGAGGGAGTGCCGCACTGTCAGAGGGTCAGCACTGAGGGAGTGCCGCGCTGTCAGAGGGTCAGTACTGAGGGAGTGCCGCACTGTCAGAGGGTCAGTACTGAGGGAGTGCCGCACTGTCAGAGGGTCAGTACTGAGGGAGTGCCGCACTGTCAGAGGGTCAGTACTGAGGGAGTGCCGTACTGTCAGAGGGTCAGTACTGAGGGAGTGCCGCACTGTCGGAGGGTCAGTGCTGAGGGAGTGCCGCACTGTCAGAGCGTCAGTACTGAGGGAGTGCCGCACTGTCAGAGCGTCAGTACTGAGGGAGTGCCGCACTGTCAGAGGGTCAGTACTGAGGGAGTGCCGCACTGTCAGAGGGTCAGTACTGAGGGAGTGCCGCACTGTCAGAGGGTCAGTGCTGAGGGAGTGCCGCACTGTCACAGGGTCAGTACTGAGGGAGTGCCGCACTGTCAGAGGGTCAGTACTGAGGGAGTGCTGCACTGTCAGAGCGTCAGTACTGAGGGAGTGCCGCACTGTCAGAGGGTCAGTGCTGAGGGAGTGCCGCACTGTCAGAGGGTCAGTGCTGAGGGAGTGCCGCACTGTCACAGGGTCAGTACTGAGGGAGTGCCGCACTGTCAGAGGGTCAGTGCTGAGGGAGTGCCGCACTGTCACAGGGTCAGTACCGAGGGAGTGCCGCACCCTCGACTTTTAAAAATGCATTCCACAATCAGGCTGCTGAATATATATTTCCTGTTGTGTTTCTGTGAATAATCTTTGTGTTGTTCAGGTGTTTTATTCCAGACAAACACATGGTGTTCTGCCCGGAGCAGTTACTGAGAGTCATTCTGTCTCATATCCACTACATGCCGGATCACTGGCAGGGGACAGCCAATCGCTACGAGACCAGGGACGAATTTGCTCAGCTCTTTCAGTACAAAGCAGTAAGGAGCTTCGAGGGGGAAATGCTTCCGATTGACGGGGAGGCGGATCTGCGGGGGGCCGGGGGGGAGGGGGGGGCGGATCTGCGGGGCGGGGGGCCGGGGGGGGGGGGGAGGCAGGGGGGTCGCGGTATTGTCACTGGGCCAGGAATCCAGCGACCCGGAGCAGAATCTGGGGACGCGAGCTCAATTCCACCGCGTAAGATGGTGAAATTTAAATACAGTCAGTATCTGGGATGAATCTAATGATGACCATGAACCCCAGTGTCAATTGTCAGAAAAACCCATCTGGGTCATTAATGTCCTTTATTGAAGGAAATCTGACATCATTACCCGGCCTGGCCTGCATGTGACTCCAGTGCTACTGCAATGTGGTTTACCCTTAAATGCCCTCTGAAATGGAGGGCAGTTTGGCACGGGAATTAACTGCAGGCCCAGCCAGTGATGCCCACATCCTGTGGAATGATATTTATAAAGAGTGGAGTGGTGACCTGGGCTGGGAGGAAACTCAGTCGGCACAGAGTGTGGGAGGATCAGGGTGTGGAGTGGATTGGATCAGTTAGAGTGGGCGGCAGGTGAGTGCGTCAGCCATGCCCTTAAGCTGCGGAGGGATTCTGTTTCTGGGGATCTGTGAGCGAGGTCCAGGCAGGTGGCTTTTTGCCAGAAAGTAAACCTCTTCTGTCCGCAGGCCTTCATCCTGGAGGAACTTCTCAGCCCCATTGTCACTCCCTTCATCCTCATCTTCTGCCTGAGGCGCAAGTCCCTGGAGATCATCGACTTCTTCCGGAACTTCACTGTGGAGGTTGTGGGTGTTGGGGATACCTGCTCCTTTGCCCAGATGGATGTCCGACAGCATGGACACCCTGCGGTAAGTGACGCTGTGTGGACCGTGTGCCCCAGACCCTCATCCCTGGCAACCATGTGGTGGATAGATGATTGGCCGACTAACAGGGAAAAGAGTGAGGACAAATGGATGATTTTCAGATTGGCAAAGTAACTTATGGCGTACTCCTGGTGTCAGTGCTGGGGCCTCAGCTATTTCTGCTCTATACTAATGACTTGGATGACTTGCAAATGTTAATTAGAGTCATCGAGGTTTACAGCATGGAAACAGGCCCTTCGGCCCAACTTGTCCATGCCGCCCTTTTATTTAAAACCCCTTAGCTAATCCCAGTTGCCCGCATTTGGCCCATATCCCTCTAAACCCATTTTACCTATGTAATTGATGCCAGATTTTAATTTTAATGTAATCAGTTTATTTTAAATCGGATTTTCCCTGAAGATATTAAGGGATATGGGTCACAGGTGGCTGTTTGGAGTTGTCAGATCAGACATGATCTCAGTGAATAGTGGGGCAGGTTGAGGGGCTGAATGGCCTCCTGTTTGTATGACAAATGATGGTCCAATATCTCCTCGTGACTCTCTCCTATTTTCTCTGAGAATGTTGCTGTGAAGCACCTTGAGATGTTTTCTCACGTTATAGATGGAATTTGTTGCTGACTGTATCATTGTCTTCCAGTGGTTCTCTGGCAGAAAGACTGAGGCCTCCATCTACCAGCAGGCCGAGGATGGCAAGACGGAACTCTCTCTCATGCACTTTGCCATCACGAACCCGCGCTGGCAACCCCCCCAGGGCAGCACTGCCTTCATTAGCCAACTGAAGGACAAGGTCAATCGAGACAAGGGAGCCGTGTTTGGAAGTCACAGCTTCCTTCCGGAAAACGGCCTCTTCACATCTCTACAATCCGTACAGTCTGAGTCAGAGGTACAGAGCAGCCCATGAGCAACGGGAAGGGCCCAGTCCCACAGGGCAGGACCCCAGGGAAAGGGCCAGTCCCACAGGGCAGGACCCCAGGGGAAGGGCCCAGTCCCATAGGGCAGGGCACCAGGGAAAGGGCCCAGTCCCATAGGGCAGTGCCCCAGGGAAGGGCCCAGTCCCAGAGGACAGCACCCCAGGGGAAGTGCCCAGTTCCACAGGGCAGTGCCCCAGGGAAGGGCCCAGTCCCAGAGGACAGCACCCCAGGGGAAGTGCCCAGTTCCACAGGGCAGAACACCAGGGAAAGGGCCCAGTCCCACAGGGCAGGACCCCAGGGGAAGAGCCAGTCCCACAGGGCAGTGCCCCAGGGAAGGGCCCAGTCCCACAGGACAGGACCCCAGCGGAAGGGCCCAGTCCCACAGGGCAGGGCACCAGGGGAAGGGCCCAGTCCCACCGGGCAGTGCCCCAGGGGAAGGGCCCAGTCCCACAGGGCAGGGCACCAGGGGAAGAGCCAGTCCCACAGGGCAGGACCCCAGGGGAAGAGCCAGTCCCACAGGGCAGGGCACCAGGAAAAGGCCCAGTCCCACAGGGCATTGCCACAGGGGAAGTGCCCAGTCCCACAGGGCAGGACCCCAGGGGAAGAGCCAGTCCCACAGGGCAGGGCACCAGGGAAAGGGCCCAGTCCCACAGGGCAGGACCCCAGGAGAAGGGCCCAGTCCCACAGGGCAGGACCCCAGGGGAAGGGCCCAGTCCCACAGGGCAGGGCACCAGGAAAGGGCCCAGTCCCACAGGGCAGCACCCCAGGGGAAGGGCCCAGTCCCACAGGGCAGGGCACCAGGAAAGGGCCCAGTCCCACAGGGCAGCACCCCAGGGGAAGGGCCCAGTCCCACAGGGCAGGGCACCAGGAAAAGGCCCAGTCCCTCAGGGCTGGACACTAGGGGAAGGGCCCAGTCCCAGAGGGCAGTGCCCCAGGGAAAGAGCCAGTCCCACAGGGCACCAGGGGAAGGGCCCAGTCCCACAGGGCAGGACCCCAGGGGAAGGGCCCAGTCCCACAGGGCAGCAGCCCAGGGGAAGGGCCCAGTCCCACAGAGCAGGACCCCAGGGGAAGGGCCCAGTCCCAGAGGACAGGGCACCAGGGGAAGGGCCCAGTCCCACAGGGCAGGACCCCAGGGGAAGGGCCCAGTCCCAGAGGACAGGGCACCAGGGGAAGGGCCCAGTCCCACAGAGCGGAACTGCAGGGGTTAATGGACTGGTTGTCTGGGTTGAGTTTTCTAACATTGAGATTTTGTGTTGTTACAGCCTCACAGTTTGATCACTAACCTGATTGCCGGACCCCCCTCGCTGGTGTTTCAGAGAGGCCGAGATGGACCCTTGGATCCAGCATCCTCCTTGCGTTCGTTCTCTCCAGGGCAAAGCAGCCAGAATCCTCCTGGAAGTCTCCATACCTCTCTGCTTCGTCCCAGGCCTGGGCGACCCATGGCCGGGTCAGGGTATGGACACATTCGGGCACTGTGTGATTAACCGGCTTGTGATGAGGAAACAATGCTTGCTCCATCAGTCCATCGCATGAGTGAATCTCCTCTTTCACCATCAGCCACCAGGCAACAGGGTGGGGAGGGAGGGAGAGAAACACAGGGAGGAGGGAGAGAGTGCCGAGGAATAACGGGGGGGCATGCCTTTGGAGGGCTGTATTTTGGGTGGTGGGAGTGTTACCTGTGGGGTGATGCTGAGAGGCTGGTGGGGAGAGAGGCCTGAAGATGGGAAGGATTGCCTCAGGAGGGTGTTGGAGAAGCAAGATGAGTGCCGGGGGTGGGTTGTTGGAGGGGTGATGGGGAGGGCAGTGCCTGGGGGAGGAGGGATGTGCGAGGAGAGAGGGAAGGGTGGGGTGTCTTGGAAATGTGGGTGAGGAGTGTCTGGGGAGGGGGGTGGGGGGAGGCTGGAGAAAGGTGGGGGAGTGTGGGGCAGGGTGGGAAAGCTGGGGTTGGGGAAAGATGTCTGGGGAGGGCAGGTTGGGGTGTCTGGAAAGAACAAAGAACAGTACAGCACAGGAAACAGGCCCTTCGGCCCTCCAAGCCTGTGCCGCTCCTTGGTCCAACTAGACCAATTGTTTGTATCCCTCCATTCCCAGGCTGCTCATGTGACTATCCAGGTAAGTCTTAAACGATGTCAGCGTGCCTGCCTCCACCACCCTACTTGGCAGCGCATTCCAGGCCCCCACCACCCTCTGTGTAAAAAACATCCCTCTAATATCTGAGTTATACTTCGCCCCTCTCACCTTGAGCCCGTGACCCCTCGTGATCCTCACTTCTGATCTGGGAAAAAGCTTCCCACCGTTCACCCTATCTATCCCCTTCATAATCTTGTACACCTCTATTAGATCTCCCCTCATTCTCCGTCTTTCCAGGGAGAATAACCACAGTTTACCCAATCTCTCCTCATAGCTAAGACCCTCCATACCAGGCAACATCCTGGTAAACCTTCTCTGCACTCTCTCTAACGCCTCCACGTCCTTCTGGTAGTGCGGCGACCAGAACTGGACGCAGTACTCCAAATGTGGCCTAACCAGCGTTCTATACAGCTGCATCATCAGACTCCAGCTTTTATACTCTATACCCCATCCTCTAAAGGCAAGCATACCATATGCCTTCTTCACCACCTTCTCCACCTGTGTTGCCACCTTCAAGGATTTGTGGACTTGCACACATCGGTCCCTCTGTGTTTCTATACTCCTGATGGCTCTGCCATTTATTGTATAACTCCTCCCTATGTTATTTCTTCCAAAATGCATCACTTCGCATTGATCCGGATTAAATTCCATCTGCCATTTTTCCGCCCAATTTTCCAGCCTATCTATATCCTGCTGTATTGCCCGACAATGCTCATTGCTATCCGCAAGTCCAGCCATCTTCGTGTCTTCCGCAAACATGCTGATAAGACCAGTTACACCTTCTTCCAAATCATTTATATATATCACAAATAACAGAGGTCCCAGTACAGAGCCCTGCGGAACACCACTGGTCAAAGACACCCAGCCGGAAAAAGACCCTTCGCCCACTACCCTCTGTCTCCTATGGCCAACACAGTAAGAAGTCTCACAACACCAGGTTAAAGTCCAACAGGTTTATTTGGTAGCAAATACCATAAGCTTTCGGAGCGCTGCTCCTTCGTCAGATGGAGTGGAAATGTACTCTCAAACACCTGGTGTTGTGAGACTTCTTACTGTGTTCACCCCAGTCCAACGCCGGCATCTCCACATCATGACTCCTATGGCCAAGCCAGTTTTCCACCCATCTAGCCACTTCTCCTTGTATCCCATGAGCCTTAACCTTCTTAACCAACCTGCCATGAGGGACTTTGCCAAATGCCTTACTGAAATCCATATAGACGACATCCACGGCCCTTCATCAACCGTTTTTGTCACTTCCTCAAAAAACTCCACCAAATTTGTAAGGCACGACCTCCCTATTACAAAACCATGCTGTCTGTCACTAATGAGATTGTTCCGTTCTAAATGCGCATACATCCTGTCTCTAAGAATCCTCTCCAACAACTTCCCTACCACGGACGTCAAGCTCACCGACCTATAATTATCCGGGTTATCCCTGCTACCCTTCTTAAATAACGGGACCACATTCGCTATCCTCCAATCCTCAGGGACCTCACCTGTGTCCAAAGAAGCGACAAAGATTTCCGTCAGAGGCCCAGCAATTTCATCTCTCGTATCCCTGAGCAGTCTAGGATAGATGCCATCAGGCCCTGGGGCTTTGTCAGTTTTAATGTTCCCTAAGAAACCTAACACTTCCTCCCTTGTAATGAAGATTTTCTCTAACGGGTCAACACCTCCCTCCGAGACACTCCCGGTTAACACGTCACTCTCCTTCGTGAATACCGATGCAAAGTATTCATTTAGGATCTCCCCTATTCCCTTGGGTTCGAAGCATAATTCCGCTCCTTTGTCCCTGAGAGGTCCGATTTTCTCCCTGACAACTCTTTTGTTCCTAACGTATGAATAGAATGCCTTAGGATTCTCCTTAATCCTGCCTGCCAAGAACATCTCGTGACCTCTTTTTGCCCTTCTAACTTCCCGTTTGAGTTCTTTCCTACTCTGTATTCCTCCAGAGCTCCATCTGTTTTCAGTTACCTGGACTTAACGTACGCCTCCCTTTTCATTTTAATCAGATCCTCAATTTCCCTGGTTATCCACGGCTCTCGAATCCTACCTTTCCTATCTTTCCTTTTTACAGGCACATGCCTATCCTGCAGCCTTATCAATTTTCCTTAAAAGACTCCCACATGCCAGACGCGGACTTACCCTTGAACATCCTCTCCCAATCAACGTCCACCAATTCCTGCCTAATCTGGCTATAGTTAGCCTTCCCCCAATTTAGCACCCTGCCCGTAGGACAGCACTCATCCTTGTCCATTACTATCCTAAAGTTAACAGAGTTGTGGTCACTATTTGCCACATGTTCCCCTACCAAAACTTTGATGACCTGACCGGGCTCATTTCCCAGAACTAGGTCCAGTATAGCCCCCTCTCTAGTCAGGCTATCTCCATACTGTTCCAAAGAACCTTCCAGTATGCACTTTACAAATTCCTCCCCGTCTGGAACCCCAGCTTGAAGCACTTTCTAGTCTATACAAGGAAATTAAAGTCCCCCACTACAACAACCCTATTTTTTCTGCACCTATCCAGAATCTCCTGACATATCCTTTCCTCCACTTCCCATGGGCTGTTGGGTGGTCTGTAGTACACTCCCAGCATAGTGACTGCACCCTTCCTGTTTCTGAGTTCCACCCACAGTGACTCAGTACATGACCCCTCTAAGTTGTCTACCCTCTGCACCGCGGTAATATGCTCCCTAACTAATATCGCTACGCCCCCACCTTTTTTAGCCCCTCCTCTGTCTCGCCTAAAACACTGATACCCCGGAATATTCAGCTGCCAGTCCTGTCCTTCTTTTAACCAAGTCTCTGTCACCGCAACCACATCCAAATTCCGCATAAGCATTAAGGCCCTAAGTTCGTCTGTCTTACCCGCTACGCTCTTCGCATTGAAGCAGATGCACTCCAGACCTCCAGGCCCACTCAGGTCATCCTCCTCCAGAATGCTCCTCTTCTTAGCTAGCCTTGCCCTGGCCCCCAGCTCAACCCCAGCCTCAGTACTTACTGACCTACTGTTTTGTTCCCCACCCCCCCCGCCACACTAGTTTAAATCCTGCCGAAACACTCTCGGAAAACTCCCAGCCAGGATATTTGCTCCCTTCCAGTTAAGGTGTAACCCATCCTTTCTGTACAGTTGCCATCCTGACTTGAAGACTTCCCAGTTATCTATGAATTTAAAACCCTCCCTCTTGCACCAGTCCTTTAGCCACGCGTTCAACCGTAGAATCTCCCTGTTCCTAGCCTCACTTGCACTAGACACCGGGAGCAGTCCAGAGATTGCTACCCTAGAGGCCTTACAAAGAACAAAGAACAGTACAGCACAGGAAACAGGCCCTTCGGCCCTCCAAGCCTGTGCCGCTCCTTGGTCCAACTAGACCAATCGTTTGTATCCCTCCTTTTTAGCCTAGCACCCATCTCCCTGAATTTCTCTCGTACCCCCTGCTCTTCCTACCTACATCATTTTCACCAATGTGTATAATTACGTCCGTTTGACTACCTTCCTTTTTTAATATGCTTCCTACCCTCTTGGAGACATCCAGTACCCCGGCACCAGGGAGGCCGGGGCAGATGGAGAAAGGTGCGGGAGTGTGGGGAGAGTGAGGAATGGTGTCTGGGGAGAGTGGGGAGGGCTGGGAAATGTGGGGGGTGTGGGGAACGATGTCTGGAGAGAGTGAGGAATGGTGTCTGGGGAGAGTGGGGAGGGCTGGGAAATGTGGGGGGTGTGGGGAACGATGTCTGGGGAGAGTGAGGAATGGTGTCTGGGGAGAGTGGGGAGGGCTGGGAAATGTGGGGGGTGTGGGCAACGATGTCTGGGGAGAGTGAGGAATGGTGTCTGGGGAGAGTGGAGAAAGTTACTTGTTGTCTGATGTGTGGGCAAGCTCCTGATATGTGAGATGTTAGAGATGAAGGGGGAGTGAGGTTGGAAACAGGCTCTGGGATGGAGAGCTGGTGTCGAGTTGGGGATCAGTGTGCTCCCAGATAGTTTTGACCCAGTAACAGTGAGGCACCCAGGTTAAGAATCGATGTGGGAGAATGTGGCTGGGATGAAATCTGATGGTGTTCCTGGCTGGGAAAGGGTTAAAGCAGAATGTGCTGCCACTCTAGCTGAATTGCAGTAGTGAGGTGAAGGAGGGAGGGAGAGGCTGGGCCTTTTCTGATAGGCATTCCCGTGCCCGAACTCTGTAGGTATTGAATTTGCTGAGTTGATGCTCACTCTGTCTCGGAGTGAATGACCTCTCCTCACAATTCTCCTTGGCATGTGACAGGTTTGGGCTTTGGCAGACTGGGTTCCTGAGATTCTGACCCACTTTTTGTTTCTTTGTTTGGCAGTCCTGATGTGAGGATGATGAGTTCTGGGAGCAGTGCATGGGAGGCTCAGCTGCAGAGTATGGTTCTGTCGGAGTATGCTTCAACCGAAATGAGTCTGCATGCACTCTACATACACGAGGTAAGCTGGACCTGCTCCTTTCACCACAACCTCCTTGTTCAGCTTCATGAGGCCTGCCCTGTTTCTCAGATATTTGAACCTGACGAGTGATATCTCCAGTAATGACTCCTATTCACTCGCCCACATTATCAATGTTCTTGGCCTCTTTCCCTCTTCTCCACCCGTCACTAGCTGCCTTTTCGCATCAATCCCTTCCCTTTCTCCTCACACACCAACACTCGTTCCCCTCCAACATGTGCCCTGAAGCAGTTTCAGTTTCTCTGCTAGCTTCCTTCACCCCCATTCCAACCTTACTTTGTCCATCAGAACTACTACCTGTTCTTACACACATAGAATTCCTCCAGGATCAGGTGTGGTAACACAGCTAACTTTAGGGAATCAAGCTGGGTCGGTGGCAGAAGTGTCAGTGGGGGAGCATTTCGGTGAGAGTGACCATAATTCGGTAAGATTTGTGGTAGTTGTGGAAAAGAATAAAGATGGACCAGAAGTAAAGATTCTGAATTGGGGGAAGGCTAACTTTAATAGGATAGGACAGGATCTGGTCAAAGTGAACTGGGAGCAGCTACTTGTAGGAAAATCCCCATCAAACTATTGAATCATAAGATCCTGATAGTACAGAGGAGGTCATTTGGCCCATCAAGTCTCTACTGACCCTTGACAGAGCATCTTAGCCAGGCTCCCTCCCGCACTATCCCTATAACCTCATGCATTTACACTGCTAATCCCCCGAACCTACACATGTAGGGACACTAAGGGACAATTTAGCATGGCCAATCTACCTCACCTGCATCACATTGAACTGTGGGAGGAAAGGCAAGGATAGTCATGGCTTATTCAGGGGACGATCATGTCTAACAAATTTGAATTTTTTAAGGAGGTGACAGGCTGTGTAGATGAGGGTTGTGCAGTTGATGTTGTCTACATAGACTCCAGTGAGACTTTGGACAAGGTTCGACATGGGAAACTATTCAAGATGGCAAGGTGGATCCAGGGCAATTTGGCACATTGGATCCAAAATTGGTTTAATGGCAGGAGGCAGCGGGTAATGGTGGAAAGTTGTTTTTGTGACTGGAAGCCTGTGTCCAGCTTGTTCTGCAGGGATTGGTGCTGGGGCCCTTGCTGTTTATAGTGTACATTAATGATCTAGATGGGAATATGGGGGTATGATCAGTAAATTCGCAGATGACACGAATATTGGTGGTGTGGTAAATATGGAGGAGGACAGCTTTAGATTACAGGGTGATATAGATGGGCTGGTCAGATGGACAGAGCAGTGGCAAATAGGATTTAACCTGAAAAGTGTGAGGTAATGCATTTTGAGAGGTCTAACAAGGTAATCTGGGGTTGTTCTCCCTGGAAAGATGGAGAATGAGGGGAGACCTAATAGAGGTGTACAAAATTATGAAGGGTATGGATAGGGTGAACAGTGGGAAGCTTTTTCCCAGGTCGGAGGTGACGATCACGAGGGGTCTCGGGCTCAAGGTGAGAGGGGCGAGGTATAACTCAGATATCAGAGGGACGTTTTTTACACAGAGGGTGGTGGGGGCCTGGAATGCGCTGCCAAGTAGGGTGGTGGAGGCAGGCACGCTGACATCGTTTAAGACTTACCTGGATAGTCACATGAGCAGCCTGGGAATGGAGGGATACAAACGGTTGGTCTAGTTGGACCAAGGAGCGGCACAGGCTTGGAGGGCCGAAGGGCCTGTTTCCTGTGCTGTACTGTTCTTTGTTCTTTGTTCTTTATTAGTCAAGGCATAGAATATAAGAGTAGGGAGGTTACGATGGAACTGTATAAAACGCTGGTTAGACCACAGCTAGGGTACTGTAAGCAGCTCTGGTCACCACACTGCAGGAAGGATGTGATTGTGCTGGAGAGGGTGCAGAGGAGATTCACCAGGATGTTGCCTGGACTGGAACGTTTCAGCTATAAAGAGAGGCTGGTTAGGCTGGGGTTGTTTTCCTTGGAGCAGAGAAAGCTGAGGGAGGCACTGATCGAGGTGTATAAAATTATGAGCAGCGTAGACAGGGTGGATAGGAAGGAACTCTTCCCCTTAGTGGAGGGGTCAATAACCAGGGGGCAGAGATTTCAGGTAAGGAGATTGAGGGGATTTGTGGAAATCTTTTTAATCCAGAAAGTGGTGGGAATCTGGAACTCGCTGCCTGAAAGGGTGGTAGAGGCTGGAACCCTCACAACATTTAAGAAGCATTTAGATGAGTGCTTGAAACCCCATAGCAACCAAGCATAGCAAAGTGCTGGAAAATGGGATTGGGATAAATAGGTGTTTGATAGTAGCATGGCCATGTGGTGAACCATTGTTGGTTCCCACCAGGTAGTGCTGAGCCATGGTCTGGCCAGTACTATGAGTCTGTAGACATGTTACTGTTGGGGTTAGGGTTGGGCTGTTCTACCTGTTAATATAGTCCTATGGTACACCCCAGTTGGCTCCACCTCCTGGGAGAGGTATAAAGGTCACTGCTCTGCCTGGTGACCCTTTAGTCTGGGATCGTATACTGTATATAGTAGCTCTGTTATTGTTGGCAATAAAATTGATGCGCGATATAACACACGAGAGGCTGGATGTACTCAGGAAATAAAGGCTTTTATTGCCAACAATAACAGAGCTACCATATACAGTATACGATCCCAGACTAAAGGGTCACCAGGCAGAGCAGTGACCTTTATACCTCTCCCAGGAGGTGGAGCCAACTGGGGTGTACCATAGGACTATATTAACAGGTAGAACAGCCCAACCCTAACCCCAACAGTAACATATCTACAGACTCATAGTACTGGCCAGACCATGGCTCAGCACTACCTGGTGGGAACCAACAATGGTTCACCACAGGCCACAATAGGCCAAAGGGATTCTTTTTGTGAAATAAAACTACGACTTTAATTATTATGGTACAGAAAGAGACCATTTGGCCCATGTAGTCCAGACTGATATAATTCCTGTTGAACTGCACCACTCAATGTTCAAAGAACAATACAGCACAGGAACAGGCCCTTCGGCCCTCCAAGCCTGTACTGCTCCCTGGTCCAAACTAGACCATTCTTTTGTATCCCTCCATTCCCACTCCGTTCATGTGGCTATCTAGATAAGTCTTAAACATTCCCAGTGTGTCCGCCTCCACCACCTTGCCCAGCAGTGCATTCCAGGCCCCCACCACCCTCTGTGTAAAATATGTCCTTCTGATATCCGTGTTAAACCTCCCCCCCCTCACCTTGAACCTATCACCCCTCGTGAACATCACCACCGACCTGGGAAAAAGCTTCCCACCGTTCACCCTATCTATGCCTTTCATAATTTTATACACCTCTATTAGGTCACCCCTCATCCTCCGTCTTTCCAGTGAGAACAACCCCAATTTACCCAATCGCTCCTCATAACTAAGCCCTTCCTTACCAGGCAACATCCTGGTAAACCTCCTCTGCACTCTCTCTAAAGCCTCCACGTCCTTCTGGTAGTGTGGCGACCAGAACTGGGCGCAGTATTCCAAATGCAGCCGAACCAACGTTCTATACAACTGCAACATCAGACCCCAACTTTTATACTCTGTGCCCCATCCTATAAAGGCAAGCATGCCATATGCCTTCTTCACTACCTTCTCCACCTGTGACGTCACCTTCAAGGATCTGTGGACTTGCACACCCAGGTCCCTCTGCGTATCTACACCCTTTATGGTTCTGCCATGTATTGTATAGCTCCTCCCTACGTTAATTCTACCAAAATGCATCACTTCGCACTTATTCCTTCCTGGACCCAATGTTTGCCAATATTGTTCATGTTCTCTGTCTTTAGGTGTTGTTCCATCTTCCAAAAACCAACTGTCAACAGCCATCGCTTCAGAAACCAATCCCGTTTGTAACTTCCCAAATCCATAACCCTCTTTTTTTGGAATTCCTTGTTTTGATTCCCAACACCAGCAGCTATTTTACGGGGAGAGAATTCCAGATTTCCGTTGCCTGTTGTTTGAAGAAATGTTTCCTGATTTCACCCCCCGAGTGTTTGCTCACTTGTCCTGGACTTTGCCGACCAAGTTTCTGCTATCTACCCTGTCAATCCATCATCATTTTAAACAGGTTCATGTGATCTCCCTGGATTCTCTATATTCAAGTGAAACAATCCTAGTATGTACAACTTCCTCTTATCATTTAATTGCTTTAACCCTGCTATCATTCTGGTGAATCTGCTGCAGCCTCTCCAAGGCCAGTATGAGTGTTGGTGTCCAAAACCGATGCACTGAAACTCCCACTACTTCCTCAGCAACTCTCCCTTTGCTTCCAGCTCCACAAGCAGCAAATGCAGGGGGAGCCACTGCGCCACGTGTGGCATCGACAGGACAGTGATGACAGCGGGGAGAGCGGACAGGAGGCGACTGAGATGAGGAGGCCATCACCATTGAGCATTCCACGATCCTGTACCTACCCCATCGCTGCCAACAGACCCCCCAATCTCCACGAGGAACCAGCTGGACTCCTGCCCACCATCCACAAGAGATATGGAGGAATCAGCAGTAAGTTTGGGGGTTCCAGGGTGGGATGCAGGTTGCTACAATTCACCTCTGAATTATCCGAAGACCATAAGAACTGGGAGCAGGTGAAGGCGACATGGTCATCGAGCTAGCTGAGCCATTCAGTAAGATTGCCATTGATTTGATCATGGCCTTAGCTTCACTTTCCTGCCTGTCCCCCACAATCCTTGACCCCTGACTCCGGGTACAATCTGTGCTATGGTATACCTGTAAATAGTCCTCCTCACCCTAATCGGTCCCTTCTGCCTGCTGAATACTTACCCTATTGTACCAGGCGCTATTCATTTATGGGATGTGGGTGTCGCTGGCTAGGCCTGAATTTGTTGCCCATTCCTAATTGCCCCTGAAGCGGTGGTGGTGAGCTGATTTCTTGAACCCACTGCAGTCTGTCTATACCCACAGTGCTGTTCCTTTTCCACTTTCCTGCAGCGGTTTGGGACAAGAGTGGTTTGCTCAGCCATTTTGCAGAACATTAGGAGTCAACCACATTACTGTGCATCTGGAGTCGCAGAGACACCAGATTTCCTTCCTGAAAGGACAGTCGTGAACTAGATGGCTTTTAAAACAATCAAGTTTCAGGGTCACCATTACTGAGGCTAACTTTCAATTCCAGATTTATTCATTATTAAATTTAACTTCTACAATCTAGCGTGGTGGGATTTGAGCTCATGTCTCCAGATCATTGGCCTCTGGATTACTAGCCCAGTAACACTGCCACCATTCCCTGTTCTCCGTTCCCCGAGTGTGAACCAGCTCCACATGATCCCTGTTCACCAGCTGTTCCATAATCTCCCACCCAGCGAGCTGAGGGAAGGGAGAGTGCAAATTGTGGAGGAACTGGCTGGAAGTTGCTTCAACTCGGGGGGGGGGGGATGCCAGAGGAAAATTGCAAATGCTACATCCTCGTACACAAAAGGATGTAAAGATAAACCCTGCAACTACAGGCCTTAAGGCCATACAACATAGGAGCAGAAGTAGGCCATTCAGCCCATCGAGTCTGCGCTGCCATTCAATGAGATCAAGGGTTATGGGGATAAGGCAGGAAAATGGAGTTGAGGATTATCATAGCTTAAGACCATACAAAATAGGAACATGAGTAGGCTGTTCGGCCCCTTGAGCCTGCTCTGCCATTCAATAGGATCATGACTGATCCGACATTCCTCATGTCCACTTTCCCCCTAACCCTTGATTCCCTTCATAGAAATTCATAGAATTCATAGAAACCCTACAGTGCAGAAGGAGGCCATTCGGCCCATCGAGTCTGCACCGACCACAATCCCACCCAGGCCCTACCCCACATATTTACCCGCTAATCCCTCTAACCTACGCATCCCAGGACTCGAAGGGGCAATTTTTAACCTGGCCAATCAACCTAACCCGCACATCTTTGGACTGTGGGAGGAAACCGGAGCACCTGGAGGAAACCCACGCAGACACGAGGAGAATGTGCAAACTCCACACAGACAGTGACCCGAGCCGGGAACCGAACCCGGGACCCTGGAGCTGTGAAGCAGCAGTGCTAACCACTGTGCTACCGTGCCGCCCATGGATGGGGTCACTTTTTATTCTTTGTGGGTGTTTTATGTTGTGGTGAGCAGGATGTCGTGGTGTGGATTCTGTTATCTACAAAGGAAGAATGTGCAGAGTTATGGGGAGAAGGTCGGAGAATGGCACCAGGTAAATAGCTCATTCAGAGAGGCAGTACAGACCTGATGGGCCAAATGGTCTCTCTCTAAGCTGTAATGCAGAATGTGATTGGTTACTGTTTTTCCTGCGATCTCCAGATTCTACAGAGCCCCAAAGACCATTCGCCCGGCAGCCAATGGGGGGCTGGACAGAGGAGATCTCCCCCCCTCGGCAGCCGGAGACTGTACCAGAGGAGGGATCGGAGGACGAACTACCCCCACAAATGCACCAGGTAAACACACCTTGCAGCCTGGGGTAGGCCCAGGCACTGAGGTCCACACAGCAGGCAGGGTCAGTCTTGGAAGATTCAGATTTGGACTTTGAGGAAAGGTGTGGGTGGTTTTTTGTGGGTGGTTTTTTGTGGTCGGTTCTAGAAATCTGAACCAGTTTGTTCACTGAATGAAGTTCTTTCTTTTTTTTTGAAGGTATAGTAGAACTGGAATGAGTGATACAGGAGATGGAGAAGAGATGAGAGTTGGGACTCGCTGGTGTTTACTGACTGACGGTGGAATGCATGGCTCACTGGTGTGTGTTTGACTACATTCGTTGCAATCAAATTGTGTTTGTGTAATTGGGTGTTGAGGTGTGTCAAACAATGCTCCAGAATGTTCTGACAATGTTATCACATTTAATAAATCATTGTGAAGATGTTTGAATATTTATCAACAAATCTGGTTGGTTTCTGTAGCCCTCAGAATGCTGAAGAAGGTTTAAACAGCTCAAAGTCCCTGCTCTTAGCACAGGGGTGTGGCTCTGTGACACTCATGGAGTCGGAGTCAGTGATTCAGTCTCAGTCCCAGAGTCTCCCTCCCTCTCTCTCTCCGGTCAGTGACTCGGTCTCACTGCCAGACTCTCCCTCTCTCCCTCTGGGTCAGTGATGAGTTGACCACTCGCTGCTCTTCTCCCAAAGGATTCTTGGCTCCTTTACTTTCACTATCCTGTTATAGGGGATTACTATCTGACACACAAGTCCAATGCCACCTTTAAAAGTTTCAGCAAACAATTGAGGAAACCAATCTGGAGAAACTTTCCTCTCACAGGGAGACTCACTGTCAATGGAGCATAAGAACAGGAGGAGGCCTTTCAGTCTCTTGAGTTTGTTGCAGCATTCAGTTAGATTACAGTGGATCTGAATCTTTGTTCCATCTCCCTGTTTTGGTTTGTGTGGTTCAGGGCGGTTTGTGGTTCAGGTGTGGTTTGTTTGGTATGGGTGGCACGGTAGCACAGTGGTTAACACTGCTGCTTCACAGCTCCAGGGACCTGGGTTCGATTCCCGGCTTGGGTCACTGTCTGTGTGGAACATAGAACATAGAACATAGAAAGCCACAGCACAAACAGGCCCTTCAGCCCACAAGTTGCGCCGATCACATCCCCACCTCTAGGCCTATCTATAGCCCTCAATCCCATTAAATCCCATGTACTCATCCAGAAGTCTCTTAAAAGACCCCAACGAGTTTGCCTCCACCACCACCGACGTCAGCCGATTCCACTCACCCACCACCCTCTGAGTGAAAAACTTACCCCTGACATCTCCTCTGTACCTACCCCCCAGCACCTTAAACCTGTGTCCTCTCGTAGCAACCATTTCAGCCCTTGGAAATAGCCTCTGAGAGTCTACCCTATCCAGACCTCTCAACATCTTGTAAACCTCTATCAGGTCACCTCTCATCCTTCGTCTCTCCAGGGAGAAGAGACCAAGCTCCCTCAACCTATCCTCATAAGGCATGCCCCCCAATCCAGGCAACATCCTTGTAAATCTCCTCTGCACCCTTTCAATGGCTTCAACATCTTTCCTGTAATGAGGTGACCAGAACTGCGCGCAGTACTCCAAGTGGGGTCTAACCAGGGTCCTATAAAGCTGCAGCATTATCTCCCGACTCCTAAACTCAATCCCTCGATTAATGAAGGCCAGTACGCCGTACGCCTTCTTGACCGCATCCTCCACCTGCGAGGCCGATTTAAGAGTCCTATGGACCCGGACCCCAAGGTCCTTCTGATCCTCTACACTGCTAAGAATGGTACCCTTCATATTATACTGCTGCTTCATCCCATTGGATCTGCCAAAATGGATGACCACACACTTATCCGGGTTGAAGTCCATCTGCCACTTCTCCGCCCAGTCTTGCATTCTATCTATGTCTCGCTGCAACTTCTGACATCCCTCCAAACTATCCACAACACCACCTACCTTGGTGTCGTCAGCAAACTTACCAACCCATCCCTCCACTTCCTCATCCAGGTCATTTATGAAAATGACAAACAGCAAGGGTCCCAGAACAGATCCCTGGGGCACTCCACTGGTCACTGACCTCCATGCAGAGAAAGACTCCTCCACAGCCACTCTCTGCCTTCTGCAGGCAAGCCAGTTCTGGATCCACAAGGCAACAGCCCCTTGGATCCCATGCCCTCTCACTTTCTCAAGAAGTCTTGCATGGGGGACCTTATCGAACGCCTTGCTGAAGTCCATATAGACCACATCCACCGCTCTTCCTTCGTCAATGTGTTTGGTCACATTTTCAAAGAACTCAACCAGACTCGTAAGGCACGACCTGCCCTTGACAAAGCCGTGCTGACTACTTTTGATCATACTAAACTTCTCTAGATGATCATAAATCCTGTCTCTCAGGATCCTCTCCATCAACTTACCAACCACTGAGGTTAGACTCACCGGTCGGTAATTTCCCGGGCTGTCCCTGTTCCCTTTCTTGAATATAGGGACCACATCTGCAATCCTCCAATCCTCCGGAACCTCTCCCGTCTCCATCGACGATGCAAAGATCATCGACAAAGGCTCCGCAATCTCCTCCCTCGCCTCCCACAGTAACCTGGGGTACATCCCATCCGGTCCCGGCGACTTACCAACCTTGATGCCATTCAATAGTTCCAACACATCCTCTTTCTTTATGTCCACATGCTCGATCCTTTCTGTCCACCGCAAACCAGCAGTACAACCACCCAGATCCCTTTCCACCGTGAATACCGAGGTAAAGTATTCATTAAGCACCTCCGCCATTTCTAACGGTTCCGCACAAACTTTTCCCCCTTCACCTTTTAAGGGTCCTATGCCTTCACATCTCATCCTTTTACTCTTGACATATTTGTAGAAAGCCTTGGGATTCTCCTTAATCTTACCCGCCAAGGCCTTCTCATGACCCCTTCTCGCTCTCCTAATTTCCTTCTTAAGCTCCTTCCTACATCCCGTATACTCCTCTAAATCCTTAACACCTCCTAGCTCCCTGAACCTTCTGTACGCCTCTCTTTTCTTATTCACCAGGTTCATCACAACCTTCGTGCACCACGGTTCCCGTACCCTACCAACACCCCCCTGTCTCATCGGAACGTTGTCATGCAGAGCTCCAGACAAACATTCCTTGAAAATCCTCCACTTTCCTTCGGTACTTTTCCCCAAGAATGCCTCCTTCCAATTTACCCGTCTAATTTCCTCCCTGATGACACTGTATTTCCCTTTACTCCAGATAAACACTTTCCTAGCCTGCCTGATCCTATCTCTTTCCAATGCTATCGTGAAGGAGATAGAATTATGATCGCTATCCCCAAGATGCTCACCCACCGAGAGATCCTCCACCTGTCCAGGTTCATTAGCCAGCACCAGATCAAGTACAGCCTCTCCTCTAGTAGGCTTATCCACATACTGTGTCAGGAAACTCTCCTGGACACACCTAACAAACTCCTCTCCATCCAAACCCCTAGCCCTAGGGATATTCCAATCTATGTTTGGGAAATTAAAATCTCCCATCACGACAACTCTGTTATTCCTACATCTCTCCAGGATCTGTTTCCCCATCTGCTCCTCAACATCTCTGTTACTATTGGGCGGCCTATAGAAAACACCCAGCAACGTTACCGACCCCTTCCTGTTCCTAACCTCCACCCACAGAGACTCCGTAGTCAATCCCTCCACGGCGTCCACCTTCTCTACAGCCGTGACACTATCCCTGATCAACAGTGCCACTCCCCCCCCTCTCTTGCCTCCCTCCCTGTCCTTCCTGAAACATCTAAAACCCGGCACCTGAAGCACCCAGTCCTGTCCCTGAGACATCCAAGTCTCCGTAATGGCCACCACATCACAATTCGAAGCAGCAATCCACGCTCTAAGCTCATCCACTTTATTCACAACACTCCTGGCATTAAAATAGACACATCTCAGACCTTCAGCCTGAGCACTTCCCTTCTCCATCACTCGTCTAACCTCCCTCTTACCCTGTTTACATTCCTTATCTATTTGCGAGCTAACCTCCTCGCTCTCAGTCCCCTCATTCCGATTCCCTCCCCCCAACCTTTCTAGTTTAAAGTCTCTCCAGTAGCCTTAGCCAACCTTCCCGCCAGGATATTGGTCCCCCTGGGATTCAAGTGCCACCCGTCTTTTTTAAACAGGTCACACCTGCCCCTAAAGAGGTCCCAATGATCCAAGTACCCAAATCCTTGTCCCTTGCTCCAGTCCCTCAGCCACGCATTCATTCTCCACCGATTCCTGTTCTCACTCTCCCGCGGCACAGGCAGCAATCCCGAGATTACTACCTTTGCATTCCTCTTTCTCAGCTGTCTACCTAACTCCCTATATTCTCTTTTCATGACCCCTTCCCTCTTCCTACCTATGTCAGCAGTACCTATATGCATCACGACCTTCGGCTCCTCTCCCTCCCCCTTCAGGATTTCTGGGACTCGACCAGAGACATCCCGGACCCCTGCACCAGGGAGGCAAACCACCATCCGAGAGTCCCGTCTGTGTCCGCAAAAACGCCTATCTGACCCCCTCACCGTAGAGTCCCCAATTAGCACTACCCTCCTTTCCTTACCCTTTTGCACTACTGGGCCAGGCTCAGCTCCAGAGACACTGCCACCGCTGCTTCCCCCAGGTGGGCTGTCCACCCCAGTAGTACTCAGACAGGAGTACTTATTATTAAGGGGCACATCCACCGGGGTGCTCACCATCAACTGAGCTTTCTCCTTCCTCACTGTTACCCAGTTACCCTCCTCCCGTGGTCCCGGTGTGACCACCTGCCGATAGCTCCTGTCAATGACCTCCTCACTATCCCTAACCCGGCGAAGGTCCTCGAGCTGCAATTCCAGTTCCCTAACATGGTCCCTTAGGAACCGCAGCTCAACACACCCAGCACAGATATGGTCGTCCGGGAGGCTAGGAGCCTCCAGGACCTCCCACATCCTACATTGGGAACAACATACTGGCCTCACACTCATAATTGCCCCTTTAAACACACAGGGAAAAAAAAAGTGAATGAAAATTTTAAACTTACCTTTCCTCCTCCTGTTTTCTCCAAAGCCCTGCTCTCACTGGGTCTTTTTTTTTAGGTTAGAGGAGGAGGGAGGGTGGGATACTCTACAAGTGTAGAGTATCGGGATTCCTCTCTGTTCCAATTTATTGGGGAAAAAAAAAAATCTCTCTCTCCCAGACCTCCCTGCGCGACCACTTCCGGGTTTAGATATTTTTAAAGAAAAAACCCGCGAAAAAGTAAGTTAAAAATAACAGCGCTTACCCGCAGCACTCCTCTCGCGAATCTCTCCCTCTCTGCTGCACTTCCAAGACGCAATGAGGAGTTTGCACATTCTCCTCATGTCTGCGTGGGTTTCCTCCGGGTGCTCCGGTTTCCTCCCACAGTCCAAAGATGTGCGGGTTAGGTTGATTGGCCATGCTAAAATTGCCCTTAGTGTCCTGGGATGCGTAGGTTAGAGGGATTAGTGGGTAAATATGTAGGGATATGGGGGTAGGGCCTGGGTGGGATTGTGGTCGGTGCAGACTCGATGGGCCGAATGGCCTCTTTCTGTGCTGTAAGGTTTCTAAGATTCTGTTCTAAGATAGTTTGTAGCAGACTCCAATCTCATTGTTGCAGGGCTCTGGGTTCAGTTGCCACTCCAGGGGTTGTTCACGAAAAGTAAGGTTGATGTTTCGGTACAGCTGTACTGCACTGTCAGAGACTGCACTGCCATCTTGCAATTGAGATGTTAAACCAAGGGCCCTTCTTGGATGGGTGTAAAAGATCCCATTGTGTTATTTTGAAGAATAGTCAGGGAGTTCTCCCTGGAGCCCCAGCCAATATTTATCCCTCAGTCAACACCCGGAGTAAACAGATGATGTGGCACAGTGGTTAGCACTGCTGCCTCAGAGCTCCAGGGACCCGGGTTCGATTCTCGGCTTGGGTCACTGTCTGTGTGGGGTCTGCATGTTCTCCCTGTGTCTGCATGGGTTTCCTCCGGGTGCTCCGATTTCCTCCCACAGTCCAAAGATGTGCGGGTCAGGTGGATTGGCCATGCTAAATATGTGGAATTACGGGGTCGGGGTGGACCTGTGTAAGATGCTCTTTTGGAGAGTTGGTGCAGTCTCAACGGGCTGAATGGCCTCCATCTGCACTGCAGGAATTGTATGGAACATTGCTGTGTGTGGGATCTTGCTGTAACTGCATGTCCTACACTACAGCGAGTGAAGGACTTTCTGAAGTATAATCACTGTGGTAAGGGGCTTTGTGACATCTGGAAACACTGTATAAATCAATGTCTTTTCCAGTTCGAAAGAGTCACATTCGACTCAAAGCGTTAACTTTCTCCACAGAACCTGCCAGATCTGCTGAGTTTTTCGCAGATGCTGGAAAGCTGAAATACAAACAGTTTTTGTTTTTATATTGTTTTCTGTAATAACTCTAAATCACCGTACCCAGAATAAATCCATCAATGTCAGTTTTCAAATTTCCAATTGACCCCCAAATATACTCCGCATTTTAAAGTAATTGCACCCACATTTCCATTCTCCTTTGTGTCAGGAAGTGATTCCAGACCCCCCCCCCCCGCCCCCCCCCCCCCGGTCCCTGCCCCCACAAATGCCTGGCATGAATTCTACGGTTCTGCCCCCTTATTCTGGACTCCACCCTGCGCCCCCCCTCCCAGCCCCCCATCGCTGAACCTTATCACATCCTTTAATCATCGTAAACATCTTGATTTGATCCCCCATTAATCTACACTCGAGGGGATACAAGCTGAGTCTGAGTGACCTGTCCTTGGGATTTAATGATGTGGAGATGCCGGCGTTGGACTGGGGTAAACACAGTAAGAGTTTTAACAACACTAGGTTAAAGTCCAACAGGTTTGTTTGGTAGCAAATGCCATTAGCCTTGGGATTTAACCCTTTCAGCCCCAGGGTCATTCTGGTGAATCTGAGCTGCTTGTATGTGTCCACTAGCTTGTAACGATTTGTGTACATGAATCCCTAAATCTCAGCTTCTCGTTATTTAGAGAATATTCTGATCTGTCTTTCTTGGGTCCAGTGTAGGTTCTGTCCCCTTTCCCCAGATTGAACTCCACTTGCTGCAGTTTGCAACTCACCCTCTCCAACTATCTGTAACTCCTTTGCTCTCATCATCACACTATCTGTAATGACAGTGAGAATTGCAAATCTCAAACCCTTGTTTAGAAAGCGGTGTGAGGATAAGCCCAGCAACTGCAGCCAGTTAATTTAACCTGGCTGATATAGAAGCTTTTACAATCACAGGTGCGGGATAAAGTGAACAGTAACTTGAATAAATTTGGATTAATTAAGGAAAGGCAGCATGGATTAATTAAGGGGAAATTTTGTTGAGCTGACATGCTGGAAGTTTTTGATGAGGCAGCAGTGAGGTTGATAAGGATAATGTTGTTGATGTGTACATGGACTTACAAAGGCAATTGATTAGGTGCTACTTAACAGGCTTATCAGCAAAACTAAAGCCTGTGGGATAAAAGGGACAGGAGAAGCATGGATATGAAATTGGCAAAGTGACAGGAAACAGAGTCAAAGAACAAAGAACAGTACAGCACAGGAACAGGCCCTTCGGCCCTCCAAGCCTGCACCGACCATGCTGCCCGACTGAATTAAAACCGTATACACTTACCGAGTCCGTATCCTTCCATTCCCATCCTATTCATGTATTAGTCTAGTTGCCTCTTAAATGCCGCTATCGTAGCTGCTCCCACCCCCTCCCCGGGCAGCGCGTTCCAGACACTCACCACCCTCTGTGTAAAAGACTTGCCTCACACATCTCCTCTAAACTTTTCCCCACGCACCTTAAACCTATGTCCCCGAGTACTTGACTTTTCTGCCCGAGGAAAGAGCATCTGACCATCCACTCTGTCCATGCCACTCATAATCTTGTAAACCTCTATCAGGTCACCTCTCAACCTCCGTCGTTCCAGTGAGAACAAACCGAGTTTATCCAACCTCTCCTCATAGCTAATACCCTCCAGACCAGGCAACATCCTAGTAACCTTTACTAATTCGAGGCACAACTCTTTAGGAAGGCTGTGAAGACATCGGTGAGGCTGTGAGAAGATGTGAAAACATTAATGAGGGTGCCGAGAAACATAGGGAGCAGGAGGAGGCCATTCGACCCTTCTAGCCTGTTCCACCATTCATTATGATCATGGCTGATCATCCAACTCAGTAGCTTGATCCTGCCTTCCCCCCATGTCCTTTGATCCCCTTTGCCCCAAGAGCTATAGTTAACTCCTTCTTGAAAATATAGAATGCTTTGGCCTCAACTGCTTTCTGTGGTAGTGAATTCCACAGATTCACCACTCTCTGGGTGAAGAAATGTCTCCTGATCTCAGTGGGAAATGGTTTACCTTGTTAGACCTTGACCCCTGGTTCTGGACTCCCCCACCATCGGGAACATCCCTCCTGCACTACCCTGTCTAGTCCTATTAGAATTTTATATGTTTCTATGACGTTCCCCCTTCAGTCTTCTGAACTCCAGCTCAATCTCTCTTAAATCTCAGTCCCGCCACCCTAGGAATCAGCCTGGTAAACCTTCACTGCACTCCCTCGAGAGCATCTTTCCTCAGAAAAGGAAACCAAAACTGCACACAATACTCTAGGCGTGGCCTCACCAAGGACCTGTATAATTGCAACAACGCATCTCTGCTCCTGTACTTGAAACCTCTCGCAATGAACAAAGAAGAATACAGCACAGGAACAGGCCCTTCGGCCCTCCAAGCCTGCACCGATCACGTGTTCCTAACCAGACCATCCGTTTGTATCCCTCTATTCCCAGTCTGCTCATGTGGCCATCTAGATAAATCTTAAATGATCCTAGTGCGTCTGCCTCAACCACCTTGCTTGGAAGCGCATTCCAGGCCCCCACCACCCTCTGTGTAAAATACGTCCCCCGCATATCTGTATTGAACCTTGCCCCCCTTACCTTGAACTTGTCACCCCTTGTGTTTGTCATTTCTGACCTGGGAAAAAGCTTCCAACTGTTCACCCTATCTATGCCCTTCATAATTTTATAAACTTCTATTAGGTCGCCTCTCAACCTTCATCTTTCCAGGGAGAACAACCCTAGTTTACTCAATCTCACCTCATAGCTAATACCCTCCATACCAGGCAACATCCTGGTAAACCTTCTCTGCACTCTCTCCAAAGCCTCCACATCCTTCTGGTAGTGTGGCGACCAGAACTGGACGCAGTATTCCAAATGTGGCCTAACCAACGTTCTATACAGCTGCAACATCATGTGCCAACTTTTATACTCTATGCCCTGTCCAATAAAGGCAAGCATGCCATATGCCTTCTTGACCACCCTCTCCACCTGTGCTGCCACCTTTAAGGATCTGTGAACTTGCACACCCAGGTCCCTCTGTGTGTCTATACTCCTAATGGTTCTGCCATTTATTGTATAGCTCCTCCCTGCATTAGATCTACCAGAATGCATCACTTCGCATTTATCTGGATTAAATTCCATCTGCCATTTCTCCGCCCAATTTTCCAGCCTATCTATATCCTGCTGTATTCTCTGACAATGTTCATCACTATCCGCAACTCCAGAAATCTTTGTGTCGTCCGCAAACTTACTAATCAGACCAGCTACATCTTCCTCCAAATCATTTATATATATCACAAACAGCAGAGGTCCCAGTACAGAGCCCTGCGGAACACCACTAGTCACTGACCTCCAATCAGAAAAAGACCCCTCCACTGCTACCTTCTGTCTTCTATGGCCAAGCCAGTTCTGTACCCATCTAGCTAGCTCACCTTTTATCCCATGAGATTTAAACTTTTGCACCAGTCTGCCACGAGGGACCTTGTCAAACGCTTTACTAAAATCCATATAGACGACACCCATGGCCCTTTTGTCACCTTCTCAAAAAACTCAACCAAATTTGTGAGGCATGACCTCCCTCCACCACAGACAATATCCCAGTAAACGAACATGCCGTTTGCCACCTTTACCCCCTGCTGCACCTGCATGCTTACCTTCAGTGACTGGTGCACAAGGACACCCAGGTCCCGCTGCACACTCCCCTCTCCCAATTTACAGCCATTCATCTTCCTTCGTGTTTTTGCGACCGAAGTGGATACCTAACTTTTATCTACATTATACTCTGAGTGTGGGAGGCAGATTCACACAGCGAGTGGTTAGGATCTGGAATGTACTGTCTGAGAGTGTGGTGGAGACAGATTCACACAGCGAGTGATTAGGATCTGGAATGTACTGTCTGAGAGTGTGGTGGAGACAGATTCACACAGCGAGTGGTTAGGATCTGGAATGCACTGTCTGAGAGTGTGGTGGAGACAGATTCACACAGCGAGTGGTTAGGATCTGGAATGCACTGTCTGAGAGTGTGGTGGAGACAGATTCACACAGCGAGTGGTTAGGATCTGGAATGCACTGTCTGAGAGTGTGGTGGAGACAGATTCACACAGCGAGTGGTTAGGATCTGGAATGCACTGTCTGAGAGTGTGGTGGAGACAGATTCACACAGCGAGTGGTTAGGATCTGGAATGTACTGTCTGAGAGTGTGGTGGAGACAGATTCACACAGCGAGTGGTTAGGATCTGGAATGTACTGTCTGAGAGTGTGGTGGAGACAGATTCACACAGCGAGTGGTTAGGATCTGGAATGCACTGTCTGAGAGTGTGGTGGAGACAGATTCACACAGCGAGTGGTTAGGATCTGGAATGCACTGTCTGAGAGTGTGGTGGAGACAGATTCACACAGCGAGTGGTTGGGGTGAGCTGTGTTGTTCTGGATGTGCTGAATAGTAACCTCCTGTGCTCTAACTGTTCTATAATTCTATTGTATCGCCTCATTTAGTGTCAGCAGAGGATATATATTCAGTGTATATGTATTTCTATACTGACCTGAATATATGTGGTTTCCTATTCCTTCAACCAGATCATTTATAAATATAGTGAAAAGCTGAGGCCCCAGATCCCCGGGAGACACCACTGGCCTCATTCCCATTAACTCTCTCCGAGTTCCTAACCAGATCCCTATCCGTGTCAGTCGATTGCCTCCAATTCCAAGGAAAGCCCCTGTCATTGGATACCATACATGTTACCTTGGCAACATCACTGGAAGCACAGTATTGTTTCCATAAGAACAGGAGGAACCCTTTGGCTGCCTAGACATTCCATTCGATTTATTTTTGCTCGCAGTGAAGGAGAAGCCAGTGAGGGGTGTGGAGCCAAGGGTGACTCAATCCCCGCAGCTTGAGGAGTAGAAGCTGCCCTCCCCAGCCAATCTCCGCAGCACTCAGCTAAGAGCAGAGAGACTCTCACAAGGTGGGCAGTGCCACTGGGGTGTGTTTCGGGAGCTGTCCATTCAGCATTCTGAGGGTTCGCTGTTACCACGGAAATTTCAGGCAGGAACTTCATCACTTGTACAAACCGCAGGAGCTGGGAATATCGGAGAGGTAGCTGAATAAATGCCTGGTGTTAGGGTGGCAAAACTCACTGCCATAGTTGCTGAAAGAAAACAGCGTGTTAATATATCAACTGTACAGCACAATGTGCCAAGACATCTTGGTGAGATAGAGCACAAACTGCATAGGCAAAGCCCTGGGGCAATGAGGGCCTGTCTCCTCGTCCTGGGGCAGAGAGGGCCTGTCCCCTCGTCCTGGGGCAGTGAGAGCCTGTCCCCTCGTCCTGGGGCAGTGAGAGCCTGTCCCCTCGTCCTGGGGCAGTGAGAGCCTGTCCCCTCGTCCTGGGGCAGAGAGGGCCTGTCCCCTCGTCCTGGGGCAGTGAGAGCCTGTCCCCTCGTCCTGGGGCAGAGAGAGCCTGTCCCCTCGTCCTGGGGCAGAGAGAGCCTGTCCCCTCGTCCTGGGGCAGAGAGAGCCTGTCCCCTTGTCCTGGGGCAGAGAGAGCCTGTCCCCTCGTCCTGGGGCAGTGAGGGCCTGTCCCCTCGTCCTGGGGCAGTGAGGGCCTGTCCCCTCGTCCTGGGGCAGTGAGGGCCTGTCCCCTCGTCCTGGGGCAGTGAGAGCCTGTCCCCTTGTCCTGGGGCAGTGAGGGCCTGTCCCCTCGTCCTGGGGCAGTGAGAGCCTGTCCCCTCGTCCTGGGGCAGAGAGAGCCTGTCTCCTCGTCCTGGGGCAGAGAGAGCCTGTCCCCTCGTCCTGGGGCAATGAGAGCCTGTCCCCTCGTCCTGGGGCAGTGAGAGCCTGTCTCCTCGTCCTGGGCTCATTTCCTTCGTTCCTATTTCACAGATTCTCAGTTTAGTTACATTCCTGGAGCAGGCCACGTCCTGTCTGTAAATGTCTGGAGGTGCTGATCGACCTTGTGTTACCTCGCCCACACCTCCCCAACACGGAGCTACCCTGGGGAGGGCTCCCGGGTAGGACCTGCTCGCAGTGTTTCTGCCTTTCTTAGCCTTCCACTGCGAGATCTTGGCTCACCCATAATTATAGATTCGATAAATCAGAAACAAACTCTTTGCCCTGAGCTGCCTGTGTTGGTGTTTAGCCTGTACCCGGGCTGTCCGGGTATCCTGACCCGAGGTGCTGTCCCCACCTCTGTTTGCCCCCCCTTTCCTTCACCCCCAGACTTGAAGCTGTTGTTTTATGTGCGGATCAGACCCAAAGCTCCAGCTTCCCCCTGAAGTGGGTTGTGAGGACCTGGGACCCGAAGAACAGAACAGTTTGCCTGCTGTCCTCACCCAGCACTCCTCTCTTTATCCTCACTACTGCCTTGTCTTCTTGCTTGCTCTTTAACCTTGCTGTATATAAACCATGGCTGCTGCATTTGCCAATTTTGATGGAGTGACTATTTCAGAGTAATTCATTATGTGTGGGGTGTTTGATGTGCAGGAGAGATGATTCGGACTTTGACTTTAATAATAACTCCGATTGTAACTGTGGTTCTTGTGCTCTCTCAGCCTGAACCTATCAGTGAATCAGGATATTTGCACTTTTTAATCATCTGTGTACAGACTTGTTTTGTATGGAATCTGTATATTGCACATTTTTTATAAAAGTGTAGCCATTGGTAATAAAATGTATAATAATGTCACAACAAGACCGATGGCTGGCCTTTTCCTTTCCTATCAAAGGAGTTTACCCTCAACACTTCACTGTCCCTGGGTCAGAATCCCACAACCCCCTCCCTAACAGCACGGTGGGTGTGTCTACACCACACAGACTGCAGCGGGTTCAAGAAGGCAGCTCATCACCACCTTCTCAAGGGCAATTAGGGATGGGTAATAAATGCTGGTCTAACCAGCATGACATCCATATCTCATTAACAAATGAATAAAATATCCTGCTGTGTTTCTCTGCAGTTTCCAGCTCTGTCCAGTAGAGAGCAGTCACACATCACTAATGTCTCCAGCCCCTCCACTGCATTTATGGTAAACACATTTCCAGTTATTTCTGAATTCAGCCGCAACTTCCATCCTTTGAGGTCGATCTAAATGCCCTTAATGTGTTGTCCATGCACTTGCTGCACCCTCAGCATCTCATCGTGTGGAAAGGAGAGGGACTGAAGTGTCTAAGTGATGGGATTGGACTGAGTAGAATATTAAAGCAGGCAGTCAGTGGCTGGTGTTGGGTGAATGCTGCGGCCTGAGGCATTTCCAATCAATATTAATGATTTAAATATGGAATTGAGTAATGTACCCAGGTCTCCGATGAAACAAAGCTAAGTGGGAAAGGAAGATAGCAAGCTACTAAGTTGTACAAGACATTAGTAAGGCCACACTTGGAATACTGTGTACAGTTCTGGTAACCCTATTATAGAAAGGATATTATTAAACTAGAAAGAGTGCAGAAAAGATTTACTAGGATGCTACCGGGGACTTGATGGATTGAGTTATAAGGAGAGGCTGAATAGACTGAGTCTTTTTTCTCTGGAGCGTAGGAGGCTGAGGGGTGATCTTATAGAGGTCTATAAAATAATGAGGGGCACAGATCAGCGAGATAGTCAATATCTTTTCCCAAAGGTAGGGAAGTCTAAAACTAGAGGGCATAGGTTTAAGGTGAGGGGGGAGAGATACAAAAGTGTCCAGAGGGGCAATTTTTTCACACAGAGGGTGGTGAGTGTCTGGAACAAGCTGCCGGAGGTAGTAGTAGAGGCGGGTACAATTTTAAACCTGATGCGCGATTAATCCACTCGGGAGGCTAGATCGTACCCGGGAATAAAGGCTTTTATTCGCAACAAGAATAGAGCATACTGCTTAACAATACAATCCCAGACTAAAGGGTCACTAGGAAGTGCAGTGACCTTTATAATCCTATAGGAAGGCAGAGCCAAACGGACTGTACCACAGAACAATACCAACAGGTGGAACACCCCAACCCTAACCCCAACAGGAACAAGAGTAACATATGTACAAGTACCCATAGTGGTAACCATCTATGGTTCAGTACCCATAGTGGTAACCATCTATGGTTCACCACATTCACCCCTCCTTTAAAAACAAAGGCCGGTGGGGCAAAAAAAACAGTATGAACTGCCCATATATTCACAAGTTCAGTCGTATCGGAGGTCCGCACCGTCTCTGCGACCTCCGCAGCACTGGCGGTAGCGCCGGTTCTGGTGACCGTGGTGTCCCTCTCTCCAAGATGGTGTCCAGTGACTCCTCCAGTTCCTCACGGACGGGTGGACCTCGAGGTGGCGACAATCTCCTGGACTCAGGCAAGCTGTACATGGGGGTAAGAGGATTAAGTGGAGGTCCTGATACTGCCCACGCCGTGTCAGGAGGGGAGAGAATGGGCAAAGGAACCCTAACCAGGGGTGTGGGAGCAACGGGGGTTTCCAGGTCCCCTGCAGGCGCCAGATCCCGGATAGAGACCGTGTCCTCTCGCCCATCAGGATATGCTATATAGGCATACTGAGGGTTGGCGTGGAGGAGATGGACCTGTTCAACCAAAGGGTCGGACTTGCGGGTCCTAACATGCCGCCGCAGGAGGACAGGTCCTGAGTACGTCAACCAAGACGGCAGTGAGGTCCCAGAGGAAGACTTCCTAGGGAAGGTAAACATCCGCTCATGTGGGGTAGCATTGGTTGCCGTACACAGGAGGGACCGGATTGAATGGAGCGCATCAGAAAGTACCTCTTGCCAACGGGAGACTGGAAGACCCCTAGACCTTAACGCCAGTAAGACAGCCTTCCAGACTGTAGCGTTTTCTCTCTCGACCTGCCCGTTACCCCTGGGGTTGTAACTCGTAGTCCTACTTGAGGCAATTCCTTTAGAGAGCAGGTATTGCCTCAAGTCGTCGCTCATAAACGACGAACCCCTATCACTGTGGATATAACTGGGGTAACCGAACAGGGTAAAAAGACCCCACAGGGCTTTGATAACCGTGGCAGCGGACATGTCAGAACAGGGAATGGCAAAAGGGAATCGGGAGTACTCGTCAACAACGTTGAGGAAATACACATTCCGATCTGTCGAAGGAAGGGGGCCCTTGAAATCAACACTCAGTCGTTCAAAAGGGTGAGTGGCCTTAATGAGGTGTGCCCTGTCAGGTCGGTAGAAGTGCGGCTTGCATTCAGCACATACCTGGCAGCTTCGAGTTATCGACCTGACATCCTCTATGGAGTAGGACAGATTCCGAGCCTTTACAAAATGGAAGAGCTGAGTGATCCCCGGATGGCAGAGATCATTGTGGAGGGCCTCTAACCGGTCCTCCTGCACACTGGCACATGTTCCACGTGACAGGGCATCTGAGGGCTCATTGGGCTTCCCCGGACGGTACATGATATCATAGTTGTAGGTGGAGAGTTCGATTCTCCACCTCAAGATTTTATCATTCTTAATTTTTCCCCTTAGCGTGTTGTTGAACATGAAGGCCACGGACCGCTGGTCCGTGAGCAGGGTAAATCGTTTTCCAGCCAAATAATGGCGCCAATGCCGTACGGCCTCCACAATGGCCTGAGCCTCTTTTTCCACAGAGGAGTGCCGAATTTCAGGGCCTTGGAGGGTGCGAGAGAAAAAGGCGACAGCCCTGCCCGCCTGGTTAAGTGTGGTGGCCAGGGCGAAATCAGATGCATCACTCTCCACCTGGAAGGGGATGGACTCATCGATAGCGTGCATCGTGGCTTTCGCGATGTCAGCTTTTATCCCTTCAGAGGCCTCTGTTGTCAGGGGAAAAGAGGTAGACTTTATGAGCGGATGGGTTTTGTCTGCATAATTGGGAACCCACTGTGCGTAATACGAGAAGAAGCCTAAGCATCTTCTCAGTGCTTTGATGCTAGTGGGTAGGGGAAGTTCAAGGAGGGGACGCATATGGTCTGGATCGGGGCCGAGGACCCCGTTTTCCACCACGTATCCGAGGATTGCTAGGCGGTGTTTGCTGAATACACACTTCTCCCTGTTATAGGTCAGATTCAGGCGAGACGCAGTGCGTAAAAACTTCAGGAGGTTGGCGTTGTGGTCCTGCTGGTCATGACCGCAGATAGTGACATTGTCCAGGTACGGGAAGGTAGCCCGTAGCCCGTTTGGTTCACCATTCGGTCCATCTCACGCTGGAAGACCGAGACCCCATTAGTGATGCCAAAAGGGACCCTTAAGAAGTGGTAGAGACGGCCATCTGCCTCAAAGGCCGTGTATTTTCGGTCCTCTGGGCGAATGGGGAGCTGGTGATAGGCTGACGTCAAGTCGATGGTGGAGAACACCCGGTACTGCGCAATCTGGTTGACCATGTCAGATATGCGCGGGAGAGGGTACGCGTCCAGCTGCGTGTACCTATTAATGGTCTGACTATAGTCTATGACCATCCGGGGCTTGTCTCCAGTCTTGACCACCACGACTTGTGCTCTCCAGGGGCTAGTGCTAGGTTGAATGATCTCTTCCCTGAGGAGCCGCTGAACCTCAGATCGAATAAAGGTCCGATCCTCAGCGCTGTAACGCCTGCTCTTAGTTGTGATGGGCTTGCAGCCTGGCATGAGCTTTTCAAATAAAGAAGGTGGGGTAATTTTGAGCATCGAGAGACTGCATGTGGAGCGCGCTGGGCAATTTGGAGGCTGCTGTTCTCCCACTGAAAGTGGAGGGAGTGGCCCATCGTACTGCAGGGTCACACTCCTCAGGTGGACCATAAAGTCTAGCCCCAGGAGTACCGGAGCGCAAAGGTGCGGTAACACTAGGAGCCTGAAGTTCTCATAAACTGTGCCCCGCACCGTTAGAGTTACCACGCAGCTCCCAAGAACGGTAACAGATCAGGACCTCGACGCCATAGAGATTGTCTGCCTGACAGTTTGTACTCGGAGAGCGCACCGTTTCACGGTATCTGGATGAATGAAACTCTCCGTGCTCCCGCTGTCAAACAGACAATGTATCAGGCGTCCGTTTACCTCTATGTCCATCATGGACTTGTCGAGTCTGTGAGGCTTGGCCTGGTCCAGGATGATTGACGCTACTGTTGGATCCCGAGTGCAACTGCAGGCAGCTGAGATGGTCGACGACGAGGACCCCTGCTGGTCGTCTGCAGCCGGTGTCGACCAAAATGGCTGCACCCATGGATCGCACGTGGTCGATGGCGTTGAAAGTGGCGGCACCCGCAGGTTGCATGTGTCTTGCGTCGTCGTCATCAGGAATGGCGGCGCCCGTGTATCGCACGTGGTTGAAGACATCGACGAAGCTGGAGACGAGGAGATGGATCCTGGGGAGTCACACACAGCGCTGCTTGGCTTCGAAGGGGGCTTTGCTCAGCACACTTTTGCATAGTGCCCTTTCTTTACAAACAAGCAGAGCAAAATACCGTCCTCGCCGGACATCTCTGGCGAGGGTGCTTCGCCAATCCACAGAAATAGCACCGCGGGCCACCTGGAGCTGCCGCTGCCGTCAGGTCCGAGGTTGAAAGCACAATCGCGCAGTTCCTAGGAGCCGCCGGGTAGAGTTGAGTCGGTGGCTGTACTTGCCACGATGTTCCCACGTGGTCGGTGGGGTACGTTTCAAGACTTTTGGAGGCCGTTTCCATCGCATCAGCCAATTCCACCGTCTTAGCCAGGTCCAAGTTACCTTGCTCTAGCAGCTGCAGGTGAATATAGGATGAGCCGATTCCCGCTACGAACGCATCTCGGATCAGATCGTTAGTGTATTGAGTAGCCGACACAGGCTTGCAATTGCAGGCTCTGGCTAGCTGCTGAAGTTCACGCAGGTACTGTCCCGTCGTTTCGCCGGGCTGCCGCCGTCGAGTGGCTAGTAGGTGCCGAGCATGAATCTCATTTGGCGGTTTATGGTACAGCTTCTTGAGTAATTCGATGGCCTCTTTGTAGTCTTGGGAATCGCGGATTGTTGCATACACAGTGTCGCTTACCCTTGCGTGGAGGACCCGCAATCTGTCGGCGTCATTTTGGACTGCTGTTGAGGCGTCGATATACTCCTGGAAACACTTCAACCAATGGTCGAAAGTGTTCGACGCTCCAGTGCCACGCGGATCCAAGGTAAGCCGATCGGGTTTCAGCATCTGCTCCATTTTTTTTTTCTTTCAGAACAAAATTTGTTGCGAATAAAATTGGCGCGCGATTAATCCACTCGGGAGGCTGGATCGTACCCGGGAAAGAAAGGCTTTTATTCGCAACAAGAATAGAGCATACTGCTTAACAATACTATCCCAGACTAAAGGGTCACTAGGAAGTGCAGTGACCTTTATACTCCTATAGGAAGGCGGAGCCAACCGGAGTGTACCACAGAACAATGCTAACAGGTGGAACACCCAACCCTAACCCCAACAGCAAGCAGAGTAACATATGTACAAGTACCCATAGTGATAACCATCTATGGTTCACCACAAAACCCTAAGCGAATCCCAATTGCCCGCATTTGGCCCATATCCCTCTATACCCACCTTATCCATGTAACTATCTAAATGCTTTTTAAAAGATAAAAAAGGGATGGACAAGTTGGGCCGAAGGGCCTGTTTCCATGCTATAAACCTCTATGACTCTAAGCAGTGGGAATGCTGCGAGGTTGTTGATGGGGAAGTTGACCGATGAAGTCTCCTGTTCAATGTGTAATGTTATTCACTATGATCAGGAGAATGGAAAAGCAAAGATGAGATGCTAGTAAATTTTGGGATTTGAAGATTCTCCTGCAGGAATCATACACAACGCTGGGAGGCCCGGGCTATCGCTGTGACGGCGGGGGGTGACAGGGCTATTGCTGGGGGGTGGGCTAATGCTGGGGGCGGGGTGGCCAGGTTATCGCTGGGGGGCCGGGGGGTGGGGGGGGGGGTCGGTGAGAAGGGGGATGGCCGGGCTGTCACTGGGGAAGGGGGTGACGGTGGTGGGCTATCGCTGGGGGGCAGGGGGAGGAGGGGTGTGGCCGGGCTGTCGCTGGGGAAGGGGGGGGGGTGGTGGTGGGTTATCGCTGGGGAAGGGGGGGGGGGGGGTGGTGGTGGGCTAGCGCTGGGGGGGATGTGCTTTTTTCCTCTTGCTTTTCCTACTTTTTGTTACGCTGTAGGATTTGGTTCTTTATGACTGGGATCGGAGCTGCTTGCTGAGTATCCGATAAATGGGTAAGTTCTGTTCCAGTCCTAAGGTTTAAAATAGTCTACAGATTTGTGGTAAAGTTCATTAAATAAATAAACGATCAACATAAATAAGTGAATAATATAATGAAGTATTTTAAAACACATTAAGGCCGCCAGTACGGGTGATGTGTTGTGGCTGAAGTATGTGGGGTTTTCTGGAGGTCACTGTTATTTAGGGCAAACAGATCAGCAGCAAGTGTTTGTGACTGGAGGAGCTTTGGCTCAGAGTCATTGAGCTGCAGACAGACTGTGACACATCAGGGAGGGGGAAGATTACCTGGACGCTTTGTACCAGGAGACATTGCACCACTTAGGATAGAGTCTTCTGGTCTGGCCAGTGGTCAGAGACAGGAGGGTGTGATTGTGAATGAGGCAGGTAAGGGGAACCAGGAGGCAGGAATGTCAGCCTCTGAAATTGTCCAATAGTTTTGAGGTTCTCTTCGCTTTTTTGGGTAAGAGTGGGGACTGTAGGATGGCTTAGCAAACTGACATTCGAGCGGGGGGAACAAAGAGGAATGTCATGGTCGGAGGGGACTGGGGGATAGATACTGTTCTCTGCAGCTGAGAGAGAGAGAGTGTCCAGGCAGCTGTGTTGCTTCCCTGGTGCCAGGCTTCAGGGGACCTGTTCAGGTCTGGATAGGAACCTGCAGTGGGAGGGGGAGGACCCAGTTGTCATGATCCATGGAGGTACCAACAACATAGATTAAACCAGCAAAGAGTTTCTGCATAAGGAGTATGAGAACAAAGAACAATACAGCACAGGAACAGGCCCTTCGGCCCTCCAAGCCCATGCCGCTCCCTGGTCCAAACTAGACCATTCTTTTGTATCCCTCCATTCCCACTCCGTTCATGTGGCTATCTAGATAAGTCTTAAACGTTCCCAGTGTGTCCGCCTCCGCCACCTTGCCCGGCAGCGCATTCCAGGCCCCCACCACCCTCTGTGTAAAATATGTCCTTCTGATATCTGTGTTAAACCTCCCCCCCTCACCTTGAACCTATGACCCCTCGTGAACATCACCACCGACCTGGGAAAAAGCTTCCCACCGTTCACCCTATCTATGCCTTTCATAATTTTATACACCTCTATTAGGTCACCCCTATGAGGCATTAGGTTTAAATTTAAAAGCAGAACCTCAAAGGTTATAACCTCTGAATTATTACCTGAGTTGTGTGTAAAGTGGGACAGGGTACATTGAATTAATGAGAAGAATACGTGGTTCAAAGACTGGTGCGGGGAGAAGTGGATTCCCGTTCATGGGGCACTGACACCAGTACTGGGGAATGTGGGATCTGTACCGTTAGAATGGTCTACATCTGAACTGTGCTGGGAGCAGTGTTCTAGTGAGCCACATAATTGGGGAAGGAGAGAGGGCTTTAAACTAAATGGTGGGGAAAAGCGATCAATTTTGGAAAGACTTTATATATCAAAGAGCAGATATAAGGGAAGAGAAAAAGGTATTACTCTGGGAAATGATAAACAGACAATGACAGGAAGAGGCAGGGAGGATAAAGCTCAGAGTAAATCAACAGATAAGGTTCAAGGTTGCAAAAATAATAAAACAACAAAACTTAAGGCTCTGTATCTAAATGAACATAGAATCTGAAACAAAACCAATAGGCTGATAGTGTAAATAGTGATGAATAGATACAATTTAATAACCAGTATAACAACAAGGCTGCCGGCTGGCATAGACTGGGAGCTAAATATTGAAGGGTATGTGACATTTAGGAAGGACAGAATGTTAGGAAAAGGGAGAGGGGTAGTTGTGTTAATTAAAGCTGACAGCACGGTGGTTTAACACATTCAGGAAATGAGGATATAGAAGCGGTTTGGGTAGAGATGGGGATTGATGAAGAAGTCACTTGTGGGAGTGGTGTACAGGCCCCTAACAGTAATCACAGTAAGATGGATTGTCAAAGAATGAATAATGGGGCAGAAATAGAAAATGCTGGAAAATCTCAGCAGGTCTGACAGCATCTGTGGGGAGAGAAGGGAGCCAACGTTTCAAGTCTAGATCACCCTTAATCAGAGCTCTGACGAAGGGTCATCCAGACTCGAACGTTGGCTCGATTCTCTCCCCACAGATGCTGTCAGACCTGCTGAGATTTTCCAGCATTTTCTGTTTTTGTTTCCGATTCCAGCATCCGCAGTATTTTGCTTTTATCTTAATGAATAATGGGAGTCTGTCAGAAAGATACGATGATAACCATGGGGCATTTTAATCTACACATAAGAACATAAGAAATAGGAGCAGGAGTAGGCCATCTAGCCCCTCGAGCCTGCCCCGCCATTCAATAAGATCATGGCTGATCTGAAGTGGATCAGTTCCACTTACCCGCCTGATCCCTATAACCCCTAATTCCCTTACCGATCAGGAATCCATCTATCCGTGATTTAAACATATTCAACGAGGTAGCCTCCATCACTTCAGTGGGCAGAGAATTCCAGAGATTCACCACCCTCTGAGAGAAGAAGTTCCTTCTCAACTCTGTCCTAAACTGACCCCCCTTTATTTTGAGGCTGTGCCCTCTAATTCTAGCTTCCTTTCTAAGCGGAAAGAATCTCTCCACCTCTACCCTATCCAGCCCCGTCATTATCTTATAGGTCTCTATAAGATCCCCCCTCAGCCTTCTAAATTCCAATGAGTGCAAACCCAATCTGCTGAGTCTCTCCTCATAATCAACACCCTTCATCTCTGATATCAACCTGGTGAACTTTCTCTGCACTCCCTCCAAGGCCAATATATCCTTCCGCAAATAAGGGGACCAATACTGCACACAGTATTCCAGCTGCGGCCTCACCAATGCCCTGTACAGATGCAGCAAGACATCCCTGCTTTTATATTCTATCCCTCTTGCGATATAGGCCAACATCCCATTTGCCTTCTTGATCACCTGTTGCACCTGCAGACTGGGTTTTTGCATCTCATGCACAAGGACCCCCAGGTCCCTCTGCACAGCAGCATGTTGTAATTTTTTTCCATTTAGATAACAATCCAATTTGCTATTATTTCCTCCAAAGTGAATAACCTCGCATTTGTCAACGTTATACTCCATCTGCCAGATCCTCGCCCATTCACTCAGCCTGCCCAAATCTCTCTGCAGACCTTCTACGCCCTCCACACGATTGACTTTTCCACTTATCTTTGTGTCGTCTGCAAACTTTGTTACCCGACACTCAGCCCCTCCTCCAGATCGTCTATATAAATGGTAAATAGTTGAGGCCCCAGTACCGATCCCTGCGGCACGCCACTAGTTACCATCTGCCAACCAGAAAAGCAACCATTTATTCCGACTCTCTGCTTCCTGTCGGATAGCCAATCCCCAATCCACGCTAACACCCTACCCCCAACTCAGTGTGACCCAATCTTCTTCAGCAACCTTTGGTGAGGCACCTTATCAAACGCCTTTTGGAACTCCAAAAACACCACATCCACCGGTTACCCTCCGTCAACCGCACGAGTCACATCTTCATAAAAATCCAACAAGTTTGTCAAGCACGACTTTCCCCTCATGAATCCATGCTGCATCTGCTTAATCGAACCATTCTTATCCAGATGGCCTGCTATTTCTTCTTTAATGATGGATTCCAGCATTTTCCCAACTACAGACGTTAAGCTAACCGGCCTGTAGTTACCCGCCTTTTGTCTATTTCCTTTATTAAACAGTGGCGTAACATTAGCCGTTTTCCAATCCGCCGGCAATACCCCAGAATCCAACGAATTTTGATAAATAACCACTAACGCATCCGCTATTAGATATAGATATAGAACAGTACAGCACAGAACAGGCCCTTCAGCCCACGATGTTGTGCCGAGCTTTATCTGAAACCAAGATCAAGCTATCCCACTCCCTATCATCCTGGTGTGCTCCATGTGCCTATCCAATAACCGCTTAAATGTTCCTAAAGTGTCTGACTCCACTATCACTGCAGGCAGTCCATTCCACACCCCAACCACTCTCTGCGTAAAGAACCTACCTCTGATATCCTTCCTGTATCTCCCACCACGAACCCTATAGTTATGCCCCCTTGTAATAGCTCCATCCACCCGAGGAAATAGTCTTTGAACGTTCACTCTATCTATCCCCTTCATCATTTTATAAACCTCTATTAAGTCTCCCCTCAGCCTCCTCCGCTCCAGAGAGAACAGCCCTAGCTCCCTCAACCTTTCCTCATAAGACCTACCCTCCAAACCAGGCAGCATCCTGGTAAATCTCCTCTGCACTCTTTCCAGCGCTTCCACATCCTTCTTATAGTGAGGTGACCAGAACTGCACACAATATTCCAAATGTGGTCTCACCAAGGTCCTGTACAGTTGCAGCATAACCCCACGGCTCTTAAACTCCAACCCCCTGTTAATAAAAGCTAACACACTATAGGCCTTCTTCACAGCTCTATCCACTTGAGTGGCAACCTTTAGAGATCTGTGGATATGGACCCCAAGATCTCTCTGTTCCTCCACAGTCTTCAGAACCCTACCTTTGACCCTGTAATCCACATTTAAATTAGTCCTACCAAAATGAACCACCTCACATTTATCAGGGTTAAACTCCATTTGCCATTTTTCAGCCCAGCTTTGCATCCTATCTATGTCTCTTTGCAGCCTCCAACAGCCCTCCACCTCATCCACTACTCCACCAATCTTGGTGTCATCAGCAAATTTACTGATCCACCCTTCAGCCCCCTCCTCTAAGTCATTAATAAAAATCACAAAGAGCAGAGGACCAAGCACTGATCCCTGTGGGACTCCGCTAGCAACCTGCCTCCAATCCAAAAATTTTCCATCCACCACCACCCTCTGTCTTTGATCAGACAGCCAGTTACCTATCCAATCGGCCAACTTTCCCTCTATCCCACACCTCCTCACTTTCATCATAAGCCGACCATGGGGGACCTTATCAAACGCCTTACTAAAATCCATGTATATGACATCAACTGCCCTACCTTCATCAACACACTTAGTTACCTCCTCAAAAAATTAAATAAATTTGTGAGGCACAACTTGCCCTTCACGAATCCGTGCTGACTATCCCGGATTAATAGAACATAGAAAGCCACAGCACAAACAGGCCCTTCGGCCCACAAGTTGCGCCGATCACATCCCCACCTCTAGGCCTATCTATAGCCCTCAATCCCATTAAATCCCATGTACTCATCCAGAAGTAATCTGCATCTTTCTAAATGGTCGTAAATCCCATCCCTAAGGACCTCTGACATTTCTTTCAGTACCCTGGGATGCATTCCATCTGGGCCCAGGGACTTGTCCACCTCCAGTCCCGTTAGTCTACCAAGCACTGCCTCCCTGGTAACATTAATTGTATTGAGTACCTCTCCTCCTACCAACCCTCTATCGTTAATATTCGGTAAACTATTTGTCTCTTCCACCGTGAAGACTGACACAAAAAACTTATTTAAAGTTTTAGCCATTTCCTCATTTCCCACTATTAAATCCCCCCTCTCGTCCTCCAAGGGTCCAACATTCACTCTTGCCACTCTATTCGTTTTTATATATTTGTAAAAAGCTTTTACTATCATTTCTTATATTTAGAGCTAGCCTAACTTCATAACCTATCTTTCCTTTCTTTATCGCTTTCTTAGTTGTTCTTTGTTGTTTCTTAAAGTTTTCCCAATCTTCCGAATCTCCACTATTTTTGGCCACTCTGTACGCATCGGTCTTTAATTTAATACTCTCCTTAATTTCCTTCGTTATCCACGGCTGGTTATCCCTTTTCTTACGATCCTTCTTTATCACCGGAATATATTGTGGCTGAGTACTGAAAAGGATCTCCTTAAAAATCCTCCACTGTTCCTCAGCTGTCCTACCTACCAGTCTGCTCTCCCAGTCCACCTTAGCCAATTCAGCCCTCATCCTATCGTACTTCCCTCTGCTCAAACAGAGGACAGTGGTATGGGACCCTACTTTCTCCTCTTCCATTTGTATCAGAAATTCGACCATAAAAGAAGACATGAGGTTGCTTTGGCAGACAGAGTGAAGGAAAATCCAAAGACCTTCTGTAGGTATGTTAGGAGCAAAAGGATAGTGAGGGATAAAATTGGTCCTCTTGAAGACCAGAGTGGTAGACTGTGTATGGAACCAAAAGAGATGGGGGAGATACTAAATGGTTTTTTTGCATCCGTATTTACTAAGGCAACGGGCATGGAGTCTACAGAAATAGGGCAAACTGGTAGGGAGGCCATGGAACCTTTACAGATTAAAGGGGAGGAGGTGCTCGCTGTATTCCCACGGACGTTGAGGGAAGCTAGTGTTGAACTTGCAGGGGCCCTGGCAGACATATTTAAAATGTCAGTATTCACGGGGGAGGTGCCGGATGATTGGAGGGTGGCTCATGTTGTTCCGTTGTTTAAAAAAGGTTCCAAAAGAAATCCGGGAAATTATCGGCCAGGAAGTTTGACATCGGTGGTGGGCAAGTTATTGGAAGGTGTGATACGGGATAGGATCTACAAATATTTGGATAGACAGGGACTTATTAGGGAGAGTCAACATGGCTTTGTGCGTGGTAGGTCATGTTTGACCAATCTATTAGAGTTTTTCGAGGAGGTTACCAGGAAAGTGGATGAAGGGAAGGCGGTGGATGTTGTCCACCTGGATTTCAGCAAGGCCTTTGACAAGGTCCCTCATGGGAGGTTAGTTAGGAAGGTTCAGTCGCTAGGTATACATGGGGAGGTAGTAAATTGGATAAGACACTGGCTCAATGGAAGAAGCCAGAGAGTGGTTGTGGAGGATTGCTTCTCTGAGTGGAGGCCTGTGACTAGTGGTGTGCCGCAGGGATCGGTGTTGGGTCCATTGTTGTTTGTCATCTATATCAATGATCTGGATGATAATGTGATCAATTGGATCAGCAAGTTTGCTGATGATACAAAGATTGGAGGTGTAATGAACAGTGAGGAAGGTTTTCAAAGCTTGCAGAGGGATTTGGACCAACTTGAAAAATGGGCTGAAAAATGGCAAATGGAATTTAACGCAGACAAGTGTGAGATATTGCACTTTGGAAGGACAAACCAAAGAAGAACGTACAGGGTAAATGGTAGGACTCTGAAGAGTGCAGTTGAACAGAGGGATCTGGGAATACAGGTACAGGATTCCCTAAAAGTGACGTCACAGGTGGATAGGGTCGTAAAGAGTGCCTTTGGTACATTGGCCTTTATAAATCGGAGTATCGAGTATAAAAGTTGGAGTGTTATGGTAAGGTTATATAAGGCATTGGTGAGGCCGAATTTGGAGTATTGTGTACAGTTTTGGTCACCTAGTTACAGGAAGGATGTAAATAAGATTGAAAGAGTGCAGAGAAGGTTCACAAGGATGTTGCCGGGACTTGAGAAGCCGAGTTACAGAGAGAGATTGAATAGGTTGGGACTTTATTCCCTGGAGCGTAGAAGATTGAGGGGAGATTTGATAGAGGTGTATAAGATTTTGATGGGTATAGATAGAGTGAATGCAAGCAGGCTTTTTCCGCTGAGGCGAGGGGAGAAAAAAACCAGAGGGCATGGGTTAAGGGTGAAAGGAGAAAAGTTTAAAGGGAATATTAGGGGGGGCTTCTTCACGCAGAGAGTGGTGGGAGTGTGGAATGAGCTGCCGGATAAAGTGGTAAATGCGGGCTCACTTTTAACATTTAAGAAAAACTTGGACGGGTTCATGGATGAGAGGGGTGTGGAGGGATATGGTCCAAGTGCAGGTCAGTGGGACTAGGCATAAAATGGTTCGGCACAGACAAGAAGGGCCAAAAGGCCTGTTTCTGAGCTGTAATTTTCTATGGTTCTATTGTGATCACTTGACCCAAGAGGGTCCTTCACAAGAACATCCTTAATTCTACCTACCTCGTTACACATTACCAGATCTACGATAACTCGTTCCCTCGTCGGTTCTGTAACATACTGTTCAAGGTAACTATCCCGACAGCATTCTAAGAACTCTTCCTCCATCCCACCCCTTCCAACTTGAGTCAGCCAATCAATATGCAGGTTGAAGTCCCCCATGATTATTGCTGTTCCGTTTTTGCACGCATCCATTATTTGCTTGTTTATAGCCCTCCCCACCTCAACATTATTATTTGGGGGCCTATAGACCACGCCTACTAGTGTCTTTCTCCCCCAACTATTCCTTATCTCTAACCATAACGATTCCACGTTTTGTTCCTTAGAGCCTATGTCATCCCTCACTACTACCCTTTTGTGGAAGGATATATTGGCCTTGGAGGGAGTGCAGAGAAGGTTCACCAGGTTGATACCAGAGATGAGAGGTGTTGATTATGAGGAGAGACTGAGCAGATTGGATTTGTACTCGTTGGAATTTAGAAGGCTGAGGGGGATCTTATAGAGACCTATAAGATAATGAAGGGGCTGGATAGGGTAGAGGTGGAGAGATTCTTTCCACTTAGAAAGGAAACTAGAATTAGAGGGCACAGCCTCAAAATAAAGGGGGGTCCGTTTAGGACAGAGTTGAGAAGGAACTTCTTCTCTCAGAGGGTGGTGAATCTCTGGAATTCTCTGCCCACTGAAGTGGTGGAGGCTACCTCGTTGAATATGTTTAAATCACGGATAGATGGATTCCTGATCGGTAAGGGAATTAGGGGTTATAGGGATCAGGCGGGTAAGTGGAACTGATCCACGTCAGATCAGCCATGATCTTATTGAATGGTGGGGCAGGCTCGAGGGGCTAGATGGCCTACTCCTGCTCCTATTTCTTATGTTCTTATGTTCTTACCCTGATATTATCTTTTATTAACAGAGCTACCCCACCACCTTTTCCTTCCTGTCTATTCTTCCTTAATGCCTGATACCCCTGGATATTCATCTTCCAGTCCTGGTCTCCGTGCAGCCACGTTTCTGTAATGGCCACTAGATCGTACCCATTTGTGCTGATTTGCACCATCAACTCATTAACTTTGTTCCGAATGCTTCGTGCATTCAGGCAAAGTGTCTTTATTCCAGCTTTTATCTGGACCCGATTTGATGAAACGCTATCAACCTCTCCCTCGCCCTCTACTCCTTTAACTACTTGAATGCCCTCATTCACTTGCACTCGCTCCCTCTCCTCTACCATTGATTTGGTAATTCCTCTTACCTCTGCACCCTCCCCCCCCATAAATTAGTTTAAAGCCCTATCTACAGCCCTCGTGATACGATTCGCTAGGACTCTGGTCCCAGCACGGTTCAAACGGAGACCATCCCATCGATACAGGTCCCATCTGCCCAAATACTGGTGCCAATGCCCCATGAATTCGAACCCATTCCTCCCACACCAAACCTTGAGCCATGCATTCGTCTCCTTAATCCTATTAACCCTGCGCCGGTTTGTGCGTGGCGCAGGTAGTAATCCAGAGATTACCACCTTGTTGGTTCTGCTTTTTAATTTGTTCCCCAGCTCTTCGTACTCCCTCTGCAGATCCTTAGTTCCTGTTTTGTCTATGTCATTGGCACCTAAATGGACCACAACAACTGGATTTTCACCCTCCCACTCCAGATTCCTCTGCAGCCCAGATGATACATCCTGGACCCGAGCACCAGGCAGGCAACACAATCTACAGTATTTCTTCTCCTGGTCACAGAGAACAGTGTCTATGCCGTTAACTACACTATCCCCAATTACTACTACATTTCTCTTGGATTTCTCCGTTGCAGCAGCACCCTGCACCCCGGTACTGCCGACAGTTTGCTCGTCCTTCGCGCAGTCATTTTTCCATCTACACTGGTGGCAAGAACCTCAAATCTGTTACAAAGATTTAAGGGCTGAGGTTCTTGGGACTTTACCTCCCGCAAACTACTTCCTTTCTTCCCCCCACTGCCCGCCTTCTTCCCCCCACTGCCCGCCTCACCCGCAGCCACTCCCTGTTGTCCCTGACCCCCAGCTAAGTTAGTCAGTCTAAGGGGCGTGACTTTCTCTTTACACACATTATCCAGATAGCTCTCCCCTTCCCTGATAAGCCTCAGTGTCTGTAGCTCAGAGTCCAGTTCATAAACTGCAATAATCAGATGAACAGAGGTAATGTGGATGATGAATTCATAATGTTCCTGGGATCATTTCTTGTATCAACACGTTCTGGAGCCAATCAAGGAACAGGTTATACCAGACCTGCTACTGTGCAATGAGATAGTATTAATTAATAACCTCATAATGAAGGCATCCTAACTAGCAGTGATCATAATATGATTGAAGTTTACATTCGGTGTGCGGAAGAGAAGAGTGGGTCCAAGACTCGTATTTTAAGCTTAAATAAAGGCAATTATGAGGGCATGAAAGCAGAACGAGCTAAAATAAACTGGCAACTTAGGTTAAGAAGTAGATCACTGGAGATGTGGTTGCAGAAAATTAAGGGGAAATTTCAGAAAATACATAAAAATAGATACATTTCAATGAGAAAGAAAAGAATCTGACCCACCATCTGCAGTGAGCTAGAAAGGTTAAAGGTAGCATCAAACTTAGAGAAAAAACGTATCATGTTCAGACCCGAGCCAGGAACTTCAGTGTTTTAAGAAGATAGCCTAAATCTTAAATTTTGACATTTGAATTTGGCACAGGTGAGCAGAATATGTTTCATAGAATAGAAGATCATAGAAACCCTACAGTGCAGAAGGAGGCCATTCGGCCCATCGAGTCTGCACCGACCACAATCCCACCCAGGCCCTACCCCCATATCCCTACATATTTTACCTGCTAATCCCTCTAACCTACGCATCCCAGGACTCTAAGGGGCAATTTTGTTTTTTTTAACCTGGCCAATCAACCTAACCCACACATCTTTGGACTGTGGGAGGAAACCGGAGCACCCAGAGGAAACCCACGCAGACACGAGGAGAATGTGCAAACTCCACACAGACAGTGACCGAGCCGGGAATCGAACCCGGGACCCTGGAACTGTGAAGCAGCAGTGCTAACCACTGTGCTACCGTGCCGCCCTAGGTATGATTCAAGTGACCCACTAGGAAGCTTTTATCAAACAAAATTTATTTGAGAACACAGTTAAAATTACAATAAAAAGATTTAGCATAACTTTTACCAATTACAAAAATCAAACATGATCCAGTATAAACCTTAACAGCTAGCTATCTGTGATGTTCCAAATTAAACAACATCCCACAAACACACACCCCTTCCGAGACTTGGCACAAAAGCAAGTATATTCTCGTGATGCTGGATATTGCAGCTTTTTAACACCTGCTGTACTTTGCTTTGCTCTTTGAGATGAGGAGCAACTACTTCTCGCAGAGGGGGGGTGAATTTGTGGAACTCACTGCCCCAGAGCGCGGTGGAGTCTGAATTATTGAATGGCTTCAAGAAGGAGATAGATATATTTCTCAAAAAAAGGGAATGAGAGATACAGAGAACAGGTGGGGAGGTGGCTTCGTGGACAATTGAGACTAGCTTAGTGGTTAAAAAATGGGGCGGCATGGACAAGTTGGGCCGAAGGGCCTGTTTCCATGCTGTAAACCTCTATGATTCTATGATTATGATTCTGGATGGTACGCAGTTGATTTAATCATTTTACTCCTAAGCTATCCATAATCTCCTTGAATAACTTTGATATAAACTTTGATCCTTGATCTGATTGGATTTCTGTGGGTAATCCATATCTGGTAAAAGATTTAAGTAACTCCTCTACAATCCTTTCCACTGTAATATTGCGTAATGGAATGGCCTTTGGAAATCTAGTAGACACATCCATTATGGTCAACAGATATTGATTCCCATTTTTTGTTTCAGGGAGGGGTCCCACAAAACGAAGACCCTTGTAAAGGGTTCCTCAAATACTGGAATGGAGTGTTAAGGTTGCTGGTTTTATCACCGCTTCAGGTTTCCCTATTATCTGACATGTGTGACATAAGAACATAAGAACATAAGAAATAGGAGCAGGAGTAGGCCATCTAGCCCCTCGAGCCTGCCCCGCCATTCAATAAGATCATGGCTGATCTGACGTGGATCAGTACCACTTACCCGCCTGATCCCCATAACCCTTAATTCCCTTACCGATCAGGAATCCATCCATCCGCGCTTTAAACATATTCAGCGAGGTAGCCTCCACCACCTCAGTGGGCAGAGAATTCCAGAGATTCACCACCCTCTGGGAGAAGAAGTTCCTCCTCAACTCTGTCTTAAACCGACCCCCCTCTATTTTGAGGCTGTGTCCTCTAGTTTTAACTTCCTTACTAAGTTCCCAACATGTACAGCAACATTTAACAACATCTTTATGCAGTCCAGGCCAATAAAAATGTTTTTGTAATTTAACTTGAGTTTTCCTTATTCCCAAATGAGCTCCTACTGGTGCCTCATGTGCTCCTCACAACACCTCCTTTATGTACCCTACTGACAATACCACTTGATGAACCTCACTTTTCCACTTTCGCCCACTTTTCATCTGCCTGAATAAGTAAAGGTCTCCATTTCCTCATTAAGACCTAATTTTTAAGGTAATAGCATTCTGGTATACACTCTATCTCTCTATCTTTCTGATGTAATTCTGACAACTTCCTGAACTAAAATATCCACTTCTTCCTCCACCTGTTCTTGTCGCTTTCCTAATTGCTCGCTGTTCCTGTATTCAAGTTTTTTGTGATTCATGCACTAGGACACCCAGATCCCTCTGTACCTCAGAGCTCTGCAATCTTCTCCATTTGGATAATGTGCTTCTTTATTATTATTCTTGCCAAAATGGACAATTTCACATTTTCCCACATTATATTCCATTTGCCAAATCTTTGTCCAATCACCTGTCGCTTTGTATCTCCCTCGTGATTGTACTAAATGGGGAGTGGATGTGATGGGCCATGTGGTCTAATCCAGCTTCTCATTCCTATGTTTGGAGCGATTCAAGAATGGAGTTCAGGGAAAGATGGGAACAGATTTGGGAGGTGACAAAGATGAGAGAGCTTGGCGATGGGATGGGAGTTTGTAAGGATGGTGATGCCAAGGATTGGTTTTTGAGAGGGCTGATGACAGGTTTAAAGGAGAGAGAGAGCTATTGATAATATCTGCTAACATGGAGATCAGGAGGGAAAGCTGGTTGGAGTAGGATCAAGGAAACAGGTGGGGTGATGTGGGCAAGGTGAGCATCTGGAGAGATGAGAGCGAAACTAGAAAACACATAGGGCCAGGGCAGAGGGTGTCTTTGGAGGAGGTTTAGCCAGGTTGACTCGAAGGGATATGGCAGAGGCAACTGATTGGGATTGAGTTGTGGGCAGGAGCAGACTGGGTTAGAACCATAGAAAATTACAGCTCAGAAACAGGCCTTTTGGCCCTTCTTGTCTGTGCCAAACCATTTTATGCCTAGTCCCACTGTCCTGCACTTGGACCATATCCCTCCACACCCCTCTCATCCATGAACCCGTCCAAGTTTTTCTTAAATATTAAAAGCATTTACCACTTTATCCAGCAGCTCATTCCACACTCCCACCACTCTCTGCGTGAAGAAGCCCCCCCTAATATTCCCTTTAAACTTTTCTCCTTTCACCCTTAACCCATGCCCTCTGGTTTTTTTCTCCCCTAGCCTCAGCGGAAAAAGCCTGCTTGCATTCACTCTATCTATTACCCATCAAAATCTTATACACCTCTATCAAATCTCCCCTCAATCTTCTACGCTCCAGGGAATAAAGTCCCAACCTACTCAATCTCTCTCTGTAACTCAGCTTCTCAAGTCCCGGCAACATCCTTGTGAACCTTCTCTGCACTCTTTCAATCTTATTTACATCCTTCCTGGAACTAGGTGACCATGGGGTTTGGAGATTGGGCATTGAGGAAGGGAACTGAGTTAGTATGTCTGGGAAATCAGTGAGTATGTGAGTGAAGGGGATGTCGCATTTGACTGGATGGGAAACAAAAGGGTTTAAGAGGAGGATTGATCAGGTATCTTGTGCGGCATTCTGGGACGAGAGGTCATAGTCTGAGGATAAGGGGCAGCAAATTGAAAACAGAGTTGAGGAGAAACTACTTCTCCCAAAGGGTTGTGAATCTGTGGAATTCGCTCCCCCGAAGTGCGGCGGATGCTGGGACAGTGAGTACATTTAAGGAGGAGTTAGACAGATTTTTAATTGGTAATGGGTTGAAGGGTTATGGGGAGAAGGCAGGAAAATGGGGATGAGGAGCGTATCAGCCATGAACGAATGGCGGAGTGGACTCGATGGGCCGAATGGCCTAATTCTGCTCCTATATCTTATGAACTATCTTCCTGCAGTTCGTTAGTCTCGAACGTGATGGCATTGCCCTGTTGCAGGGTACAGTTCACCAGGATGACATATCGCTGCAGCATTCTCTCTGGTTCCTGTCTTGTATTTCCGGATTCAGAAGAAGGAATTCCGGGAGCATGGCTGGACTTTTCCCAAATGAAAAACCCACTGGAAATTCTTCAGGGTCACCTGACTTTGCAATTCAGGTGATTACTGCGACAGTAATAACAGGGAATACAGCATCGTTCTCCCTTCAAATCAAACAATCTCATCCTCGCGACGGAGTCTGAGACACGCAGAAAGCTCTGATATTAAATGTCATTCATCATGGGGAGTGAATTGGTTTAAGATACTTGGAATCCAATGAAGGAAGTGCGATGATGCTTGTGACAGAGCTGCCCCCAGAATGCAGCTGCTGTGAACCAAGTGCAGACTCGGATTATCGAGAGGACAATAATATAACACTGATTGAGCGCGGAGATAATTTTATTCCGCTTTACTGCTTTCTATCAAAACGACTGCCGTTCATAATGCAGAAACAACCACCTCTGACCTGTCTTTCATTTTTCGCATTTTCAATTTGCAAATGCATTTTCATTTTAGAATTTGCTCAAAGGAACAGCTCAATAAAATAGTGAAAAATCAGCACTGGAGTTACAGAATCCCATCAAATAAACCATCCCGATCCAGAAATATATCACCGTTCCTTCACTGTCGCTGGGTCAAAACCCTGGAGCTCCCTCGCTAACAGCACTGTGGGTGTACCTGCACCACACAGGGATGCAATGGCTCAAGAAGGCAGCTCACCACCACCTTCCCAAGGACAGCGAGGGATGGGTAATAAATGCGGGCCAGTCAGCGATGCCCATGTCCCACAAACCAATAAAATGGTTCAGACAGTTCACTGCCACTGGGCACAGCCTCAATGGACCAATCACAGCAGCAAGAGCAAGGTAAATGGTCAGTGCGGTCAGTCTTGGTGTGGTCACTTTCAGTGTGTGGTCACTCTGTGTGTGGTCACTCTGTGCGGTCACTCTGTGTGCGGTCAGTCTTGGTGCGGTCACTTTCAGTGTGTGGTCACTCTGTGTTGCGGTCACTCTGTGTGTGGTCACTTTCAGTGTGCGGTCACTCAGTGTGCGGTCACTTTGTGTGTGGTCACTCTGTGTGGTCACTCTGTGTGGTCACTCTGTATGTGGTCACTTTGTGTGTGGTCACTCTGTGTGGTCACTCTGTGTGTGGTCACTCTGTGTGTGGTCACTCTGTGCAGTCACTCTGTGTGCGGTCAGTCTTGGTGCGGTCACTTTCAGTGTGTGGTCACTCTGTGTGCGGTCACTCTGTGTGCAGTCACTTTGTGTGCGGTCACTCAGTGTGCGGTCACTTTGTGTGTGGTCACTCTGTGGTCACTCTGTGGTCACTCTGTATGTGGTCACTTTGTGTGTGGTCACTCTGTGTGGTCACTGTGTGTGGTCACTCTGTGCGGTCACTCTGTGTGCGGTCACTTTCAGTGTGTGGTCACTGTGTGTGCAGTCACTCAGTGTGTGGTCACTTTGTGTGTGGTCACTCTGTGTGTGGTCACTCTGTGTGCAGTCACTTTCAGTGTGCGGTCACTGTGTGCGGTCACTGTGTGGTCACTCTGTGTGCGGTCACTCAGTGTGCGGTCACTTTCAGTGTGCGGTCACTGTGTGTGGTCACTCTGTGTGGTCACTCTGCGTGTGGTCACTCTGTGTGTGGTCACTGTGTGTGGTCACTGTGCAGTCACTTTCAGTGTGCGGTCACTTTCAGTGTGCGGTCACTGTGCGGTCACTTTCAGTGTGCAGTCACTCTGTGTGTGGTCACTCTGTGTGGTCACTCTGTGTGTGGTCACTGTGTGTGGTCACTCTGTGTGCAGTCACTTTCAGTGTGCGGTCACTCAGTGTGCGGTCACTTTCAGTGTGCGGTCACTTTCAGTGTGCGGTCACTCAGTGTGCGGTCACTTTCAGTGTGCGGTCACTTTCAGTGTGCGGTCACACAGTGTGCGGTCACTTTCAGTGCGCGGTCCCTTTCAGTGTGCGGTCACTCTGTGCGGTCACTCTGTGTGCAGTTACTTTCAGTGTGTGGTCACTCTGTGTGGTCACTCTGTGTGTGGTCACTCTCTGTGCGGTCACTCTGTGTGCGGTCACTCTGTGTGTGGTCACTCTGTGTGTGGTCACTCAGTGTGTGGTCACTTTCAGTGTGCGGTCACTTTGTGTGTGGTCACTGTTTGTGGTCACTTTCAGTGTGCGGTCACTTTGTGAGTGGTCACTGTGTGCGGTCACTTTCAGTGTGTGGTCACTCTGTGCGATCACTTTCAGTGTGTGGTCACTCTGTGTGTGGTCACTCAGTGTGCGGTCACTTTCAGTGTGCAGTCACTTTCAGTGTGCAGTCACTTTGTGTGTGGTCACTCTGTGCGGTCACTCTGTGCTGTCACTTTCAGTGTGCGGTCACTCTGTGCGGTCACTCTGTGTGTGGTCACTTTCAGTGTGTGGTCACTCTGTGTGTGGTCACTCTGTGTGCGGTCACTCTGTGTGCGGTCACTCAGTGTGTGGCCACTTTCAGTGTGCGGTCACTTTGTGTGTGGTCACTGTTTGCGGTCACTTTCAGTGTGCGGTCACTTTGTGAGTGGTCACTGTGTGCGGTCACTTTCAGTGTGTGGTCACTCTGTGTGCGATCACTTTCAGTGTGTGGTCACTCTGTGTGTGGTCACTCAGTGTGCGGTCACTTTCAGTGTGCAGTCACTTTCAGTGTGCAGTCACTTTGTGTGTGGTCACTCTGCGCGGTCACTTTCAGTGTGCGGTCACTCTGTGCGGTCACTCTGTGTGCGGTCACTTTCAGTGTGTGGTCACTCTGTGTGGTCACTCTGTGTGGTCACTCTGTGTGCGGTCACTCTGTGTGTGGTCACTCTGTGTGTGGTCACTCTGTGTGCGGTCACTCAGTGTGCGGTCACTTTCAGTGTGCGGTCACTTTCAGTGTGCGGTCACTTTGTGTGTGGTCACTGTGTGCGGTCACTTTCAGTGTGCGGTCACTCAGTGTGTGGTCACTTTGTGTGCGGTCACTTTGTGTGTGGTCACTCAGTGTGCGGTCACTTTCAGTGTGCGGTCACTCTGTGAGTGGTCACTGAGTGCGGTCACTTTCAGTGTGCGGTCACTCAGTGTGCGGTCACTTTCAGTGTGCGGTCACTTTGTGTGTGGTCACTCAGTGTGCGGTCACTGTCAGTGTGCAGTCACTCTGTGAGTGGTCACTGTGTGCGGTCACTTTCAGTGTGCGGTCACTCAGTGTGCGGTCACTTTCAGTGTGCGGTCACTTTGTGTGTGGTCACTGTGTGCGGTCACTTTCAGTGTGCGGTCACTCAGTGTGCGGTCACTTTCAGTGTGCGGTCACTTTGTGTGTGGTCACTGTATGCGGTCACTTTCAGTGTGCGGTCACTCTGTGAGTGGTCACTGAGTGCGGTCACTTTCAGTGTGTGGTCACTCTGTGTGCGGTCACTTTCAGTGTGCGGTCACCTTCAGTGTGTGGTCACGTTCAGTGTGCGGTCACTCAGAGTGCAGTCACTTTGTGTGTGGTCACTGTGTGCGGTCACTTTCAGTGTACGGTCACTCAGTGTGCGGTCACTCAGTGTGCGGTCACTCAGTGTGCGGTCACTCAGTGTGCGCAGTCACTCTCTGTGCGGTCAGTCTCAGTGAGGTCACTCTCAGAGCAGTCACTCTGTGTGCGGTCACTTTCAGTGTGCGGTCACTCTGTGTGCGGTCACTCTGTGTGTGGTCACTTTCAGCGTGCGGTCACTTTCAGTGTGCGGTCACTTTGTGTGTGGTCACTCTGTGTGCAGTCACATTCAGTGTGCGGTCACTTTCAGTGTGCGGTCACTTTCAGTGTGTGGTCACTTTGTGTGTGGTCACTGTGTGCGGTCACTTTCATTGTGCGGTCACTCTGTGTGCGGTCACTTTCAGTGTGCGGTCACTTTCAGTGTGCGGTCACTCCGTGTGCAGTCACTTTCAGTGTGCGGTCACTTTCAATGTGCGGTCACTTTGTGTGTGGTCACTGTGTGCGGTCACTTTCAGTGTGCGGTCACTCAGTGTGCGGTCACTTTCAGTGTGCGGTCACTTTGTGTGTGGTCACTGTGTGCGGTCACTTTCAGTGTGCGGTCACTCAGTGTGCGGTCACTTTCAGTGTGCGGTCACTTTGTGTGTGGTCACTGTGTGCGGTCACTTTCAGTGTGCGGTCACTCAGTGTGCGGTCACTTTCAGTGTGCGGTCACTTTGTGTGTGGTCACTCAGTGTGCGGTCACTTTCAGTGTGCGGTCACTCTGTGAGTGGTCACTGAGTGCGGTCACTTTCAGTGTGCGGTCACTCAGTGTGCGGTCACTTTCAGTGTGCGGTCACTTTGTGTGTGGTCACTTAGTGTGCGGTCACTTTCAGTGTGCAGTCACTCTGTGAGTGGTCACTGTGTGCGGTCACTTTCAGTGTGCGGTCACTCAGTGTGCGGTCACTTTCAGTGTGCGGTCACTTTGTGTGTGGTCACTGTGTGCGGTCACTTTCAGTGTGCGGTCACTCAGTGTGCGGTCACTTTCAGTGTGCGGTCACTTTGTGTGTGGTCACTGTATGCGGTCACTTTCAGTGTGCGGTCACTCTGTGAGTGGTCACTGAGTGTGGTCACTTTCAGTGTGTGGTCACTCTGTGTGCGGTCACTTTCAGTGTGCGGTCACCTTCAGTGTGTGGTCACGTTCAGTGTGCGGTCACTCAGAGTGCGGTCACTTTGTGTGTGGTCACTGTGTGCGGTCACTTTCAGTGTACGGTCACTCAGTGTGCGGTCACTCAGTGTGCGGTCACTCAGTGTGCGGTCACTCAGTGTGCGCAGTCACTCTCTGTGCGGTCAGTCTCAGTGAGGTCACTCTCAGAGCAGTCACTCTGTGTGCGGTCACTTTCAGTGTGCGGTCACTCTGTGTGCGGTCACTCTGTGTGTGGTCACTTTCAGTGTGTGGTCACTTTCAGTGTGCGGTCACTTTCAGTGTGCGGTCACTTTGTGTGTGGTCACTCTGTGTGCGGTCACATTCAGTGTGCGGTCACTTTCAGTGTGCGGTCACTTTCAGTGTGCGGTCACTTTGTGTGTGGTCACTGTGTGCGGTCACTTTCAGTGTGCGGTCACTCTGTGTGCGGTCACTTTCAGTGTGCGGTCACTTTCAGTGTGCGGTCACTCAGTGTGCGGTCACTCTGTGTGCGGTCACTTTCAGTGTGTGGTCACTCTGTGTGCGGTCACTTTCAGTGTGTGGTCACTCTGTGTGCGGTCACTTTCAGTGTGCAGTCACTTTCAGTGTGCAGTCACTTTGTGTGTGGTCACTCTGTGCGGTCACTCTGTCCGGTCACTTTCAGTGTGCGGTCGCTCTGTGCGGTCACTCTGTGAGCGGTCACTTTCAGTGTGTGGTCACTCTGTGTGGTCACTCTGTATGCAGTCACTTTGTGTGCGGTCACTGTGTGGTCACTCTGTGCGTGGTCACTCTGTGTGCGGTCACTCAGTGTGTGGTCACTTTCAGTGTGCAGTCACTCCGTGTGCAGTCACTTTCAGTGTGCGGTCACTTTGTGTGTGGTCACTGTGTGCGGTCACTTTCAGTGTGTGGTCACTATGTGTGGTCACTCTGTGTGCGGTCACTTTCAGTGTGCGGTCACTATGTGTGGTCACTCTGTGTGCGGTCACTTTCAGTGTGCGGTCACTCTGTGAGTGGTCACTATGTGCGGTCACTTTCAGTGTGTGGTCACTCTGTGTGCGGTCACTTTCAGTGTGTGGTCACTCTGTGTGGTCACTCTGTGTGCGGTCACTTTCAGTGTGCGGTCACTTTCAGTGTGTGGTCACGTTCAGTGTGCGGTCACTCAGTGTGCGGTCGCTTTGTGTGTGGTCACTGTGTGCGGTCACTCAGTGTGCGGTCACTCAGTGTGCGGTCACTCAGTGTGCGCAGTCACTCTCCGTTCGCTCAGTCTCAGTGAGGTCACTCTCAGAGCAGTCACTCTGTGTGCGGTCACTTTCAGTGTGCGGTCACTCTGTGTGCGGTCACTTTCAGTGTGCGGTCACTCTGTGTGCGGTCACTCTGTGTGCGGTCACTCTGTGTGCGGTCACATTCAGTGTGCGGTCACATTCAGTGTGCGGTCACTTTCAGTGTGTGGTCACTTTGTGTGTGGTCACTGTGTGCGGTCACTTTCAGTGTGCGGTCACTCTGTGAGTGTTCACTGTGTGCGGTCACTTTCAGTGTGCGGTCACTCTGTGAGTGGTAGTGGAAGGATCTTTTTCCGGCTGGAGGCCTGTGACGAGTGGTGTTCCGCAGGGCTCTGTATTGGGACCTCTGCTGTTTGTGATTTATATAAACAATCTGGAAGAAGGTATAACTGGGGTGATCAGTAAGTTTGCGGACGACACAAATTTGGCAGGACTTGCAGATAGTGAGGAACATTGTCAGAAGCTACAGAAGGATATAGATAGGCTGGAAATTTGGGCAAAGAAATGGCAGATGGAGTTCAATCCTGATAAATGCGAAGGGATGCATTTTGGTAGAAATAATGTAGGGAGGAGCTATATGATAAATGGCAGAACCATAAAGGGTGTAGATACGCAGAGGGACCTGGGTGTGCAAGTCCACAGATCCTTGAAAGTGACGTCACAGGTGGAGAAGGTGATGAAGAAGGCATATGGCATGCTTGCCTTTATAGGACGGGGCATAGAGTATAAAAGTTGGGGTCTGATGTTGCAGATGTATAGAACGTTGGTTCGGCTGCATCTGGAATACTGCGTCCAGTTCTGGTCGCCACACTACCAGAAGGACGTGGAGGCTTTAGAGAGAGTACAGAGGAGGTTTACCAGGATGTTACCTGGTATGGAGGATGAGGAGAGATTGGGTAAACTGGGGTTGTTCTCCCTGGAAAGACGGAGGATGAGGGGAGACTTAATAGACATGTATAAAATTATGAAAGGCATAGATAGGGTGAATGGTGGGAAGCTTTTCCCCAGGTCGGTGGTGACGTTCACGAGGGGTCATAGGTTCAAGGTGAAGGGGGGGAGGTTTAACACAGATATCAGAAGGACATATTTTACACAGAGGGTGGTGGGGGCCTGGAATGCGTTGCCGGGCAAGGTGATGGAGGCGGACACACTGGGAACGTTTAAGACTTATCTAGACAGCCATATGAACGGAGTGGGAATGGAGGGATACAAAAGAATGGTCTAGTTTGGACCAGGGAGCGGCGCGGGCTTGGAGGGCCGAAGGGCCTGTTCCTGTGCTGTATTGTTCTTTGTTCTTTGTCACTGTGTGCGGTCACTTTCAGTGTGTGGTCACTCTGTGTGCGGTCACTTTCAGTGTGTGGTCACTCTGTGTGGTCACTCTGTGTGCGCTCACTTTCAGTGTGCGGTCACTTTCAGTGTGTGGTCACTTTCAGTGTGCGGTCACTCAGTGAGCGGTCACTCAGTGTGCGGTCACTCAGTGTGCGGTCAGTCTCAGTGAGGTCACTCTCAAAGCAGTCACTCTGTGTGCGGTCACATTCAGTGTGCGGTCACATTCAGTGTGCGGTCACTTTCAGTGTGCGGTCACTTTCAGTGTGCGGTCACTTTCAGTGTGCGGTCACTCAGTGTGCGGTCACTCTGTGCAGTCAGTCTCAGTGAGGCCACTCTCAGTGCAGTCACTCTCAGAGTGGTCACTCTCAGAGCGGTCACTCTCAATGCCATCACTCTGTGTGGTCGCTCTCAGTTGTGGTCATTCTCTGTGTGGTCGCTCTCAGCTGTGGTCACTCTCAATGTGGTCACTCTCAGTGCGGTGACTCTCAAAGCGGTGACTCTCAGTGTGAGGTCAATCTCAGTGTGTGGTCAATCTCAGTGTGGTCACTCAGCACAGTCACTCTCAGTGTGCAGTCAAGCTCAGTGTGCGGTCACTCTCAGTGTGGGGTCACTCAATGCAGTCAGTGTGTGGTCACTCACTGTGGTCACTCTTGGTGCAGTCAGTCTCAGTGTGGTCACTCTGTGTGGTCACTCTCAGTGACCACCAACTCCTTGAGATTCTTGCACAAGGACACCCAGGTCCCTCTGCACAGCAGCATGCTGCAATTTTTACCATTTAAATAATAGTCCATTTTGCTGTTATTCCGACCAAAATGGATGACCTCACATTTGCCAACATTGTACTCCATCTGCCCGACCCTCACCCACTCACTTAGACTATCTATATCCCTTTGCAGACTTTCAGCATCCTCTGCACACTTTGCTCTGCCACTCATCTTAGTGTCATCTGTGATTTCTGACACATTTCACTTGGTCCCCAACTCCAAATCATCCGTGTAAATCGTAAACAATTGCGGTCCCAACACTGATCCCTGAGACACACCACTAGTTACTGATCGCCAACCAGAAAAACACCCATTTACCCCCACTCTTTGCTTTCGGTCACACTGGGTGCGGTCACACTCGGTGCGCATTCGCTCTTGGTGTGCGGTCACTAAGCGCAGTCTTGGTGTGGTCACTCTCGGTGCGGTCACTCTTGTTGCGGTCACTCTTGGTGCGGTCAGTCTCAGTGTGGTCAGTCTCAGTGCGGTCAGTCTCAGTGCAGTCACTCTGTGTGGTCAGTCTCAGTGTGGTCAGTCTCGGTGTGGTCAGTCTAGGTGCGGTCAGTCTCGGTGCGGTCATTCTCGGTGCGGTCAGTCTCAGTGCAGTCACTCTGTGTGGTCAGTCTCGGTGCGGTCAGTCTCGGTGCGGTCAGTCTCGGTGTGGTCAGTCTCGGTGCGGTCAGTCTCGGTGCGGTCAGTCTCGGTGCGGTCAGTCTCGGTGCGGTCAGTCTCGGTGCGGTCAGTCTCGGTGTGGTCAGTCTCGGTGCGGTCAGTCTCGGTGCGGTCAGTCTCGGTGCGGTCAGTCTCGGTGCGGTCAGTGTCGGTGCGGTCAGTCTCGGTGTGGTCAGTCTCGGTGCGGTCAGTCTCGGTGCAGTCAGTGTTGTCCGGCGTGAGTGACTCTCATTGCTGAGCTGCTGTTTACACTGACGCTCTGTCACTGACCCTCTGTCCCTGACGCTCTGTCACTGACCCTCTGTCCCTGACGCTCTGTCACTGACCCTCTGTCACTGACGCTCTGTCACTGACGCTCTGTCACTGACCCTCTGTCCCTGACGCTCTGTCACTGACGCTCTGTCACTGACCCTCTGTCACTGACGCTCTGTCCCTGACGCTCTGTCACTGACCCTCTGTCACTGACCCTCTGTCACTGATGCTCTGTCCCTGACCCTCTGTCACTGACGCTCTGTCACTGACCCTCTGTCGCTGACGCTCTGTCACTGACCCTCTGTCCCTGATGCTCTGTCACTGACCCTCTGTCACTGACCCTCTGTCCCTGACGCTCTGTCCCTGACCCTCTGTCACTGATGCTCTGTCACTGACCCTCTGTCCCTGACGCTCTGTCCCTGACGCTCTGTCACTGACCCTCTGTCCCTGACGCTCTGTCACTGACGCTCCGTCCCTGACCCTCTGTCACTGACGCTCTGTCACTGACGCTCTGTCACTGACCCTCTGTCCCTGACCCTCTGTCCCTGACGCTCTGTCCCTGACGCTCTGTCCCTGACGCTCTGTCACTGACGCTCCGTCCCTGACCCTCTGTCACTGACGCTCTGTCACTGACGCTCTGTCACTGACCCTCTGTCCCTGACCCTCTGTCCCTGACCCTCTGTCCCTGACCCTCTGTCCCTGACGCTCTGTCACTGACGCTCTGTCCCTGACGCTCTGTCACTGACGCTCTGTCACTGACCCTCTGTCCCTGATGCTCTGTCCCTGACGCTCTGTCACTGACCCTCTGTCACTGACGCTCTGTCACTGACGCTCTGTCACTGACGCTCCGTCACTGACGCTCTGGCACTGACGCTCTGTCCCTGACGCTCTGTCACTGACGCTCTGTCCCTGACCCTCTGTCCCTGACGCTCTGTCCCTGACGCTCTGTCCCTGACGCTCTGTCCCTGACGCTCTGTCCCTGACGCTCCGTCACTGACCCTCTGTCACTGACCCTCTGTCACTGACGCTCTGTCACTGACCCTCTGTCCCTGACGCTCTGTCCCTGACGCTCTGGCACTGATGCTCTGTCCCTGACGCTCTGTCACTGACGCTCTGTCCCTGACCCTCTGTCCCTGACGCTCTGTCACTGACGCTCTGTCCCTGATGCTCTGTCACTGACGCTCTGTCCCTGACCCTCTGTCACTGACGCTCTGTCCCTGACCCTCTGTCCCTGACGCTCTGTCACTGACGCTCTGTCCCTGACCCTCTGTCACTGACGCTCTGTCCCTGACCCTCTGTCCCTGACGCTCTGTCACTGACGCTCTGTCACTGACGCTCTGTCCCTGACGCTCTGTCACTGATGCTCTGTCACTGACCCTCTGTCCCTGACGCTCTGTCCCTGACGCTCTGTCCCTGACGCTCCGTCCCTGACGCTCTGTCACTGACGCTCTGTCACTGACGCTCTGTCACTGACGCTCTGTCACTCACCCTCTGTCACTGACGCTCTGGCACTGACGCTCTGGCACTGACGCTCTGTCACTGACGCTCTGTCACTGACGCTCTGGCACTGACGCTCTGTCACTGACGCTCTGTCCCTGACGCTCTGTCACTGACGCTCTGTCCCTGACCCTCTGTCACTGACGCTCTGTCCCTGACCCTCTGTCCCCGACGCTCTGTCACTGACGCTCTGTCCCTGACCCTCTGTCACTGACGCTCTGTCCCTGACCCTCTGTCCCTGACGCTCTGTCCCTGACGCTCTGTCACTGACGCTCTGGCACTGACGCTCTGTCACTGACGCTCTGTCACTGATGCTCTGGCACTGACGCTCCGTCACTGACCCTCCGTCACTGACGCTCTGTCCCTGACCCTCCGTCGCTGACGCTCTGTCCCTGACCCTCCGTCACTAAGGGTCAGTCTGAATTGAATCGTTGTGGGGACGACTCCATTATTTCCCAATCCGGCAGCTTTGAGCTGCTGCTGTCTCCGTTCGGACAGACCTGGCGCTGATCCCAGTTTAATATCATTCTCGTTATTCTCCTGGCCTGGGGCCTGGCAGGAAAAGCAATTTGTTTGCTCAGTGAAGAGCCGGCGCCGTGGCGAACACATTTATAACCACGGATTTATTGGGAATTCCAGTGGATCCGAGATGAGGCCAGTCTCCAGACTCCCCGGCTTCCGAGCAGAGAGTTTAACCAAAGAAACAGATCTGAGGGTTTTTACTGAATCGCTTGCTGAGATCATTGATAGGCTGGGACTGCTGCTTTCAACAGGCCTCACTCACACTGGCTGGACAATCCCGAGGCAACTCGTTTCGAAATTCTAAAACTTGGAACCTTAGAAACAGGCACAACTAGAGGAGGCCATTCAGCCATTGTGCCTGTGCTAGCCCCTTCCCCTGCGCATCCTTTCAAGATTTTATCCAATTCTTTTTGAAAATATTGTTGAATCTGCTCAGATATGAGGGTGGGCGAATTCTATCGCTGTGGGTCTTGAGTCACGTGGGTGACGGGACTCTGAACAGCACGAGAGAATCAGATAAATTTCCAATGACAATCTCGTAGTTTCACAGTCACTGCTCCGGAGACAAGAATTTAATTTAGATTTCATTTATTGAATTTAAATTCACCAATGGGGGGGGTGAAGTTTGAACTCTGACCTGTGGTTTATTACTGCATATGGAGCAGAGAAGGCCATTCAGCCCCTTGTGTTTGCTACTCCGCTCAATAGGGTAATGTCTGACCTGATTGTGGCCCCGAGCCCACATTCCAGCTTCCCCGATAACTTCTCACCCCCTGATTGGCTTCTTAAAAATGTTCATTGACCCACCCCCTGCTCTCTATTGAACAGAGTTCCAGACATTCACGAACTTCCAAGAAACAAATTCTCCTCCTTACCTTCAAGGAGAGATTCCAGTTCCTCAAGGGGAAACTTCCACGCAATATCCAACCCACCAATTTCCCTGAGGATCTTTGTAGTTTCAATAAGATCACCGCTCACACTTCTAAACACCAATGGACACAGGCCCAGCTTGTCTAGACTCTCCTCAGAAGACACCCTCTGTGTTTGAGTGAAGGCAAGCGTTCAGCAGAGGCAACAGAGTGGTGACGCGGATTGGCTGTTGTGGGGAAGATTTGCATAGGCGCAGTCACTGGTTCCAGAAGGCGGACCTCCGGAAGACACCCTCTGGTTCAAGTGAAGACAAGTGTCCAGCAGAGGGCAGCAGAGCAGCGCTGCTGATTGGCTGTTGCCAATGTGTTTTCCCCGCAACAGCCAATGAGCGTTGCTGTTCTGCTGCCCTCTGCTTAGATGCTTGCCTTCACTTGAACACGGAGGGCGTTTCCCGGAGCTTGTTGTTGTTAAAAACTATTCTATGGTTTCTATGAAAAATGTCCGCGATCAAGATATTGTTAAAGCCTATGAATTTTTAAAAAATATGTTTCTAAAATTGAATCAGAACTGACCTATTAAAAATACAGCAGCAATAAAAGTTAGAACGATGAGTCTTGGATTCTGGAATACTTGTGAGAAGGGAAACACATTGTATTCCGAGTTTCTAAAGTTTAAAACAAAGGGGTCAGAAAAATAAGAAATAATTTTTTAAAATTAACTTTTGTTTTGCGATGCAGTGGAAAGAATATTTGAATAAATTACCAGAGGATAATAAAATCAAACAAGCACCTGGTGGGTGCTTAACAATAGAACAATAAAAATAGCCCTCAAAGCACAAGTTGCCCAAATTATTTCGTTGGTAATAACAACATTATAAAAATAGAAGGAGGTTGGAGGTAGCTTTTCGTAACATCTTAATGAACGCGCTGCCAGGTGGTGGTGGGGGAAGCAGGCTCGTTAGCAACATTCAAGGTGTATCTTGATAAACACATGAACAGAAGGCCAAGAGGGATAGAAGCCACGTATCAACACAGGCTTACTGGGCCGAATGGCCTGTTCCTGTGCTGTACTGTTCTTTGTGAATGTTGGCCCAAACCTTGCTCAGAAAATCACTGATCCAAAGATGGATTGCAGCAGAATTGAAGTAATAACAATTGTACATTTCTTAGCGGTATTGTTGGGAAGGAGATCATTGATATTTCAGATATCGGGACCATTAGGGTATCTTCTGGGGCAGATGGGACCTGTACAAGAAAGACGGGTTGCATCTAAACTGGAGGGGCACAAATATTCTGGCCGGGAGGTTGGCTAGTGTCACACGGGAGGATTTAAACTAGTTTGGCAGGGGGGTGGGAACCAAAGCAAAGATGAATTAGCTGAAGGGGAACGAGAGAGTAGGGCCAGTAAGACTCAGAGAAACAGCAGGCAGGGTGGGATTGCTAATCAGAGAGGGTCTGGTGGACTGAAGTGCATTTGTTTCAATGCAAAACGTTTAACAGGTACGGCAGATGAACTTAGAGCATGGATTAGTACTAGGAACTATGATGTTGTTGCCATTACAGAGACTTGGTTAAGGGAAGGACAGGATTGGCAGCTTAACATTCCAGGATACAGATGTTTCAGGTGGGATAGAGTGGGGTGTAAAAGGGGTGGGGGAGTTACACTACTGGTTAAGGAGAATATCACAGCTGTACTGCGGGAGGACACCTCGGAGGGCTCATACAGCGAGGCAATATGGGTAGAGCTCAGGAATAGGAAAGGTGTAGTCACAATGTTGGGAGTTTACTATAACTGCCAGCGGGAGATAGAGGAACAGATATATAGGCAGATTTTGGCAAGGTGTAAAAGTAACAGGGTAGTTGTGGTGGGAGATTTTAACTTCCCCTATATTGACTGGGACTCACTTAGTGCTGGGGGTGTGGATGGGGCAGAGTTTGTAAGGAGCATCCAGGAGGGCTTCCTGAAACAGTATGTAGATAATCCAACTAGGGAAGGGGCCATACTGGACCTGGTATTGGGGAATGAGCCCGGCCAGGTGGTCGATGTTTCAGTAGGGGAGCAGTTCGGGAACAGTGACCACAACTCAGTAAGCTTTAAGGTACTGATGGATAAAGATAAGTGTAGTCCTCAAGTGAAGGTACTAAATTGGGGGAAGACTAATTACAACAATATTAGGCAGGAACCGAAGAATGTAGATTGGGGGCAGATGTTTGAGGGAAAATCAACATCTGGCATGTGGGAGGCTTTCAAGTGTAAGTTGATAGGGATTCAGGACCGGCACATTCCTGTAAGGATGAAAGATAAGTATGGCAAGTTTTGGGAACCTTGGATAACGAGAGATATTGTGAGCCTAGTCAAAGAGAAAAAGGAAGCATTTGTCAAAGCTAGGAGGCTGGGAACACACGAAGCAAGTGTGGAATACAAGGAAAGTAGAAAGAAACTTAAGCAAGGAGTAAGGAGGGCTAAAAGGGGTCACAAAAAGTCATTGGCCAGCAGGATTAAGGAAAATCCCAAGGCTTTTTACACATATATAAAGAGCAAGAGGGTAGCCAGGGAGAGGGTTTGCCCACTCAAGGACAAGGGAGGGAATCTATGCGTGGAGCCAGAGGAAATGGGTGAGGTATTAAATGAGTACTTTGCGTCAGTTTTCACCAAAGAGAAGGACTTGGTGGATGATGAGTCTGGGAAAGGATGTGTAGATAGTTTGAGACATGTTGAGATCAAAAGGGAGGAGGTATTGGGGTTCTTGAGAAACATTAAGGTAGACAAGTCCCCAGGGCCTGATGGGATTTACCCCAGAATACTGAGAGAGGCAAGGGAGGGGGATGGGAAAACGAGCTGCAGTCCAGAAGAAACCAGTGTTGAGTGTCGTGAGGTACTGAGGAGGGTATCAAGGTTGCAGGAGTGTACCGGCAGACAGGAAGGTGGGTTGAAGTGTGCCTACTTCAATGCAAGGAGCATCCGGAATAAGGTAGATGAACTTGGAGCGTGGGTTGGTACTTGGGACTACGATGTTGTGGCCATTACGGAGACATAGTTAGAACAAGGACAGGAATGGCTGTTGGAAGTTCCAGGGTATAGATGTTTCAGTAAGAGTAAGGAAGGTGGCAAAAGAGGTGGAGGAGTAGCATTGTTAATCAAGGATAGTTCAACGGCTGCAGAAAGGCACTTCGAGGGGGATCTGCACACTGAGGTAATATGGGCTGAAGTTAGAAATAGGAAAGGAGCGGTCACATTGTTAGGAGTTTTCTATAGGCCCCCTAATAGTAATAGAGATGTGGAGGAAGAAATTGCAAAGCAGATTATGGATATGTGTGGAGGTCACAGGATAGCTAACACACGATAGGCCTTCATCTCGGCCTTTTGGCTAAGATCAAGTGTAGCATGGAGAGGATGCTGCACTTGGTTGAGGTCATTAGGTTACGCTGAGGCTTCATATGTTTCATATGAAGCAATTTTTAAAAGCGGCATCTCGGCCTTTTGGCTAAGATGCAAATGAGCCCAAGTCTTGGAGGAAGAACCTCCCCCTTCTCCAATCAGCTTGGCTCATGTAGATCGGGCCCAGGACAAGGCCGAATTTGGAGTATTGTGTACAGTTTTGGTCACCTAGTTACAGGAAGGATGTAAATAAGATTGAAAGAGTGCAGAGAAGGTTCACAAGGATGTTGCCGGGACTTGAGAAGCTGAGTTACAGAGAGAGATTGAATCGGTTGGGACTTTATTCCCTGGAGCGTAGAAGATTGAGGGGAGATTTGATAGAGGTGTATAAGATTTTGATGGGTATAGATAGAGTGAATGCAAGCAGGCTTTTTCCGCTGAGGCTAGGGGAGAAAAAAACCAGAGGGCATGGGTTAAGGGTGAAAGGAGAAAAGTTTAAAGGGAATATTAGGGGGGGCTTCTTCACGCAGAGAGTGGTGGGAGTGTGGAATGAGCTGCTGGATAAAATGGTGAATGCGGGCTCACTTTTAACATTTAAGAAAAACTTGGACGGGTTCATGGATGAGAGGGGTGTGGAGGGATATGGTCCAAGTGCAGGTCAGTGGGACTAGGCAAAAAATGGTTCGGCACAGACAAGAAGGGCCAAAAGGCCTGTTTCTGAGCTGTAATTTTCTATGGTTCTATGGTTCTAAACTTGGTTTGTTCTCACTGGAACAACGGAGGTTCAGGGGTGAGCCTGATAGAGATCTACAAGATTATGAGGGCATGGACAGAGTGGATAGTCAGAAGCTTTTTCCCAGGGTGAAAGAGTCAATTACTAGGGGGCATAGGTTTAAGGTGCAAGGGGCAAGGTTTAAAAGAGATGTACGTGGCAAGTGTTTTACACAGAGGATGATGGGTGCCTGGAACCCGTTGCCGGGGGAGGTAGTAGAAGCGGATACGGTAGTGACTTTTAAGGGGCATCTTGACAAATACATGGATAGGATGGGAATCGAGGGATACGGTCACCAGAAGGGTAGAGGGTTTTAGTTCCGTCGGGGCAGCACGGTCGGTGCAGGCTTGGAGGGCCGAAGGGCCTGTTCCTGTGCTGTAATTTTCTTTGTTCTTTGTTCTTTGATATTGCGAAATATTGTAAGGTTTAAAAATCAACTGATTGAAATAACATTGATGTCGGCCTTTGAGCAAGTTGGTGATTGTGGAATCAAACCTTTTATTTCTATTTTTATTCTGTCTTTTCAAACTTGGGGTATTTCTGTGTGAAATGAAAATAGCCAAAGTTACTCCAAGAGTTAAAGCTGGTGACAAAAAAAGATTTGACTAATTACTGACCAATACCCTTCATTGCACAGTTTTATAAAGTTGTAGAGAAGTTATTTGCTGAAAAATTAGATAAATATGATTTACTGTGTAATAGTTAACATCAGTTCGGACAAAAAGCTTCACCTCGTTAGCATTGATGTAATTAGTGGAGGAAATTACAAATGCTGCAGATAAAAATAAATTTACAAAAGGGTTTATTATTTAATCTTAAAAACCACATTTGATGCAATGGTTAAAATCACAGCTAATATTGTAACTGGACAGGAGGATCCCAGAATTGAACCCCGGCTAAAAAGGTCATTACCTTCAGTATTTTATAAATGTGCAGGAACAGAGTCACAGGCCCACAAACTAGTTTTAACAACAAGAAAAAAAACATTGATTAAACCTGAAAATATTGGATTCTGCTACAATACTCATATACTCCCTCCTTATCTTAACAATTATACACAGATTTTAAGATTAACATGGATTACAAAGTACATTTGAAATTACAATGATCTCATTGACACATAAAGTCCCTTTTTAGCACACAGATTGGCCATGGTCAAATACACACACCTCTCTGAACACCTCCAAGTGAATGTCTGTGGATTTCTCCTCAAAATCACCACCCCCCCCACCCCGCCCCGAGATGGTTCTTACGCTCTGAGCCACAATGGGGGCAATCTTGACCCTGCACCCTCCCTCCGCGGGATCAGCAATGGGGACTCAAGATCTGGCGAAACCCAGAAATCAGGAATCTCACCGGTGAGATTGCGATTTCCAATTTGCACCGTCCATCGCTGGTGAGGTCGCGAGGTTCATGCCCACAAATGGAGAGATCCTCATTTAAATATATTTTAATAATTTTCAATATAATTAACAGCCATATTGTTTCCCCACAGATGTACATTCAAACCTCGCCGTGTCGGTGCGGTTTACAACTGTTGTGTGGGCCTCCACCGCCCCCCCCCCCACCCCCTCCCTGAGACGCAAAGCTGAGTATAGCTCCTGGGGGAGAGGGATACGGCCGGGTAGAGCTCAGGCACTGCCCCCTGGCACAGGTTGTCACTGTGACAACCTGAAAGTGTCAACCTGTGTCGGGGGCAGTGCCAGGAGCAGACCCTCGGAGGAGCCTCATTGCGGGGGAGTGGGGGAAAGAGGGTGATGCCAGCGAGGTGTGCCTGATCTCAGTGCTGCCGGGCTTTCCCTGTGTGTTTAGGCCCCCACCCCTCATCATGAACACGCACCCTGTATTTCTTTGACAAAGTGCCATTATATCTGGAGAGAAAGCCAGTCTGTGTCTCTGGATAGAAACCTCCAGTTTTCAGACACTTTGCTGTTTTTTGATAAGATTCTACCCTTGTCTCACTGAACTGCTTTCACACGAATTTTTCAAATTCCGCTTCCAAATATCACACTTTCAAATCCTTTTTCAAATCCTGCTTTCCCTCTCAACTTTCACACCTCTCTCCCCTGGTTTCCTTTGTCCTAAAGGCTTTTACACAAACTCTGAGGTCCAGACATCGATTCCACAATTATTTGAAGTGATGTGTCCCAAACTGTAGTATCTCACAAACCTTCGCGCTCCTGCAGGTATCTTTCCGGCCTCTCACGCTCCAATGCCTTTCTCACTTTCTGTGACTTTGCTGAACCCTAATCTGTTCTGGTTCCCAGTTTCCTCTGTTCCCTTAACTCCAGACTTCTCTTCATTTCTCTAGTTTCCTTAACTAGCTGGATCTCAAGTTTCTGGCATTCATTTTCTTAGCCATTACTCCATAGTATTGTTTTCCTTCTAGCAAGGCTGAGAAAGGTGTTCCCTCTTTAGCTTTCTAAAACCAACTGCTTCTATCAGAGCTGCCTTCTCCCTCACTACCTATCTCCAACTGCAATGAAATTAGCTAACTAATACTTAAAAGCTTCTATCCCTTACAAGGCCCCAGTTGCTAAGCAACCTGCTGATTTATTTACTCTTCATGCTGCAACCCTTTCTAAGCACAATAGAATCACAGTTGGAATTGAAACCAACCCCCACCCACAGAACACTTCTATCCAGCATGAATCTCATGATAAATGTTACCCTTTCATACACAAACATTAAATTACACCCACTTAAAATTATATCTTATTTCTAATGTTTGCCGGTACAAATATAAATATTGTAAAACTACCTTTGTTTTCCTAACACAGTTGATTATAAAGTAATGGTTATGTTTCAGGTCAGAAACTCCACAGCGTTTTATAGAGCCCGCTTGGGTCATAAGAGTTTGGCTAGGATAAGCATGATAGGCTTCCCTTCAGCTATGATTCATGCTGGATAGAAGTGTTCTGTGGGTGGGGGTTGGTTTCAATTCCAACTGTGATTCTATTGTGCTTAGAAAGGGTTACAGCATGAAGAGTAAATAAATCAGCAGGTTGCTTAGCAATTGGGGCCTTGTAAGGGATAGAAGCTTTTAAGTATTAGCTAATTTCATTGCAGTTGAGATAGGTAGTGAGGGGGAAGGCAGCTCTGGTAGAAGCAGTTGGTTTTATCAAACAAAGTTTCAGTTAACATGTCTGGTAAGAAAATTAACAAGAACTTTTATCAATTACAAACAAAAACAAAACAACCACTGTAGGGTGGGTGGGATTGTGGTAGGTGCAGACTTGATGGGCCGAATGGCCTCCTGCTGCACTGTAGAGATTCTATAATGTATAACCCTCAACAAAAATATCTAAAATATCTAATAGAGGTGTATAAAATTATCTAAAATATCTAATAGAGGTGTATAAAAATATCTAAAATATCTAATAGAGGTGTATAAAATTATAAAGGGCATAGATAGGGTGAACAGTGGGAAGCTTTTTCCCAGGTCGGAGGTGACGAACACAAGGGGTCACGGGTTCAAGGTGAGGGGGGCAAGGTTCAACACAGACGTTAACACAGACATTAAGATTTTTGTGGGAAAAAAATCCTGCTCTGCCATTCAATCATGGCTGATATTTTTCTCATCCCCATTCTCCTGCCTTTTCCCCATTAGCCCTGATCCCCTTATTAACCAGGAACCTATCTAGCACTATCTTAAAGACACTCAATGACCCGGCCTCCACAGCTCTCTGTGGCAATGAATTCCACAGATTCACCACCCTCTGGCTGAAGAAATTCCTCCTCATCTCTGTTTTAAAGGATTGTCCCTTTAGCCTGAGGCTGTGCCTCTGGTTCTAGTTTTTCCTACAAGTGGAAACATTCTCTCGACGTCCACGTTTTGGGCACGAAATCATTTATTTTATATAATAATTACATTTTTATTTATCAGAGTTGTTCCAATTTGTTTTATTTGCAGAGGGCGAGAGGAATGCAAAAATTAGATAAGCATGTGATTGGGAAGGGAATTGTCATTGAGTCATGGAGGATTTTTGGACAGGGATTCCTAGATTTGCAGTCTTCCCATTCCCTTTTGATTGTGTATGTGTTGTATACTATCTGGTATTTATTTGACGTACCACATCATGTGATATTTTATTATTTCTCTGTGTTTGAAGTAAAGGTTCAGGTTTGCCTGTGATGTCTGTGTCGGTGATGTTTGTTTTACCTGCAGCTGGGACCGGAGCAGACCCGTGTGTAACCTGATCAGAGATGTGCAATGATTGGATACCGAGCACTGAAGCACTCAGTGAGTCGAAGCGCCGGACTGGACGCTCCTGAGATACAGAGTGAAGAAAGACTGACTAAACCATAAACTGGCACATGACAGGAAGCTTAAAGACATGGGAGTGTGCGTGGCTAATCAGGGAACTTCATTGGAAAAGGTCGATAAAGATCTGGATTAGAACCCCGGGCTCAGGGTTATTTATTCATGAGTATTTGCTCAGTTTTATGATTATAGGTCAGCTTTACTGGCAGTTGTAAAGCTTATTGGGGATTGTAAATTATTAATTAACTGATTAAAAACAATTAATTAAGTTTTTATTGTGCTTATTTATCTTCCAATTTTAGTGCAGTAAATAAGTAATTCGAGGCATGGCTGGGTGCACATCCTGTAATATGTGGGATTTCCGGGATGTTACCCATTTCCGCAACAACTATGGGGCAATTCTCCCAAAAATGCTGAATTGGCAAGAAAACTGGTGTAAATCACAAATGTTTTTTCAGTTCAACTTCAGACCTGAATCTCCCGCACTCTGTGCAATGCAGAGGTCCCAGTCGTGAATCTCATTAAAAGCTCAGGGAGCGGGGCCTATTCACGCCGGAGTCTGGCAGTCCCGGGCCTAGTGGCCCCGGTCTGTCAGTCACCCCATTTGCTGGCCAGCTTGATCACTGGCTGGCCCGGGACCCCCGTAGTGCTGCCCCTCCAGCCCCCCCCCCCCCCCCCCACCCCATGGCCCGATCATGACCTGCACAAGCAATCCTGTGCCAGCTCTGACACCCCTCCCCCCCCATCCTGGAGTGCCCTGATCGCCAGCGCCCCCCTTCCCCAGCAGTGGCGATCACCCCACCTCGGCAGACCCCCCCCCGCTAACGCCCCCACCCCCACCGATCGCCCCATAGGCCCTACCCACAATAGGCCATGCCTACGTGGCACTGCCCAATGCTCGATGCGGTTGACAGAGGGGAACCGGTGGATGTGGTGTATTTAGATTTCCAGAAGGCATTCGATAAGGTCCCTCACAAAAGGTTGCTGCATAAGATAAAGGTACACGGAGTTGGGGGTAAAGTGTTAGCGTGGATTGAGGATTGGCTATCTAACAGAAAACAGAGAGTCGGAATAAATGAGTGCTTTTCCGGTTGGCAATCAGTGACTAGTGGCATGCCGCAGGGATCGGTGCTGGGGCCTCAACTGTTTACCATATACATAGACGATCTGGAGGAGGGGACCGAGTGTAGGGTATTCAAGTTTGCTGATGACACAAAGATGAGTGGGAAAGCAAATTGCGTGGAGGACACAGAGAGTCTGCTGAGAGATTTGGATAGGCTAAGTGAGTGGGCAAGGATCTGGCAGATGGAGTATAACATTGGTAAGTGTAAGGTTATCCACTTTGGAAGGAATAATAGTAAAATGGACTATTATTTAAACGGTGAAAAATTACAACGTGCTACTGTGCAGAGGGACCTGGGGGTCCTTGTGCATGAATCACAAAAGCTCAGTTTGCAGGTGCAGCAGGTGATCAAGAAGGCGAATGGAATGTTGGCCTTTATCGCGAAGGGGATGGAGTATAAAAGCAGGGAGGTCTTGCTGCAATTGTACAGGGTACTGGTGAGGCCGCAACTGGAGTACTGTGTGCAATTTTGGTCCCCTTATTTAAGAAAGGATATATGAGCTTTGGAGGGGGTGCAGAGAAGGTTCACCAGGTTGATTCCGGTGATGAGGGGGTTAGCTTATGAGGAGAGATTGAGTAGACTGGGCCTGTACTCATTGGAGTTTAGAAGGCTGAGGGGAGATCTTATAGAGACATATAAGATAATGAAGGGGCTAGACAGGGTAGAGGCAGCGAGGTTATTTCCACTTACAGTGGAAACAAGAACGAGGGGGCATAGCCTCAAAATACGGGGGAGTCAATTTAGAACAGAGTTGAGGAGGAACTTCTTCTCCCAGAGGGTAGTGAATCTTTGGAATTCTCTGCCCAATGAAACAGTAGAGGGCTACCTCGTTAAATGTGTTTAAGTCACAGATAGATAGATTTTTAACCATTAAGGGTTATGGGGGAGCGGGCGGGTAAGTGGAACTG